>NW_008662076.1:120500-124616 GCF_000695815.1 Acanthisitta chloris
CCCCCTTCCTCCTTCTTCCTCCCACCTTATATACTGAGCATGATGTCCTATGGTATGGAATATCCCTTTGGTCAGTTTGGGTCACCTGTCCCAGCTGTGTCTCCTCCCAATCTCCCATGCATCCCCAACTCCCTTGCCAGTGTGGCAGTATGGAAAGCAGCAAAGGCCTTGACTCTGTGTGAGCTCTGCTCAGCAATAACAAAAAACATCTCTGCATTATCAACTGTGTGTTCTGCACAAACCCCAAAAAACATAGCCCCATACTACCCTTTGTGAAGAAAGTTAACTCTACTTCAGCTCAAACCAGCACATCTCCCCAATATGCTATGTGGAAAATGTTGCAGTCTCTCCCTTCTGCTCTCTGTCAGGGGATAAACAACTACAAAGTTTCCATCAATAATGAGAAGATCATCTCCATCTGAGACTGAACCTATTCAAAGCTGGAAGAGAAAATTTATAGATGTGGAATAAAATTGAAAGGTCTAGGTATAATGGTGATTTTTTTTTCTTTAATGTAAGCTTCCCAATGCTGAGTTAAGATGCAGAACCTACCTTCAAACTGAGGGTTTGGGTTTTTATTTTGAGCATAGGACCAAAGGGGTGTGAATTCAATCCAGTCTGTAGAAATGGGAATGTGTGAGCAATAAAGTGTTCTCATTTTATAAACCCATCTAAGCCTAGTCCTGAATGAAACTGAGAGTATTAAGCATATGAAAGCAACCAACTAGATCAGAAACCAAAGGTTTTCATGAAACCCTCCTAGATCAGTTTTATTTCTTTTGTGTGTTCTTATGTCTGTTACTGAGAGATTTGAATAAGACCAAAATACAATCATTATGTGAACTGTACGCTGGATGAACTGCATGAAAAAGTGAGCTGGATTCCAGAAAGAAAAAAGATATTAGTTAAATTTCAGTTCTGAGTCTGATCTACTTACTCCAAAATGCACAGACAAAATTTGCCAGTAAACTCACGTGGAAGAATTTTTAAATTACATAAAGTGGAAAAGTTCAGGGGAAAAAAAAATTCAGTGGACTTAAAATTTGATTTGGATTGGACAGAAAACTGAAACCCTAAGCAAGTGAATCAAGTTCAAGAAAACAGTAGCAGTCAAAGGGCTTAGGCTTACATTTGCTGGCACTGGGAATGTCTTTGCTCATGCTGTGGGCAAACTTGTGTGCCACAGCCATCTCCACATGCACCATTAACTTTTTCACTGATGGCATGTGAGCTCCATCAGGAAGGCACTACACTGAGTGCCACTGATGAGAGACCAGGGATGGAGTCTGCCCCAAGGGCTGCAGTCCCTCTGCCACAGGCTAACACCCCACTTGGCCAGCTGCCCTGTCTGCCCCTACATACACAGCCATACCAGGTAAATGCAAAACACCTTTCAGAAGGTACATCCTTGTATACATCTAAATAGGTATGTGCTATATGCACTAATAGATTTGTCCTGAGTTCTGTAGCAAAGGCTCTGATTTTCATATAATAAAATTTGAACCTGTTATTTCCAGGAAGCTGTACTGGAGCAGAGATATGACTAACAGTAAGTGAAGGCAAAGCCATTCTTTAATAAACCTGTAAACTGCTAAATATATGCTTTGTCTCAATCCATTTGAATAGCAGTATTGCTGTAATGTAGTATTATTTAGATTTTCTTCTTTTTCTGAAAACCTTGCATGGGAATCTTGACAACATGTCATATATAGAATCCAACCTCTTCTCCTACCCAGTCACAAGCCACTTGCTTTCTTGATACATCTAATCTACAACACAGATATGGTTCACTCTGACTGTTTTGAATCTGCCACCTGGTTCCCCTTTTATGTTTTTATGGTAATCATGACTTTATTTATTATATTATAACTCCCCTGTTACTTTATTTCCAAAAAGAATAGTTCTAATGGAATAACTCTCATTTTCAAACTTTTAATTACCCTTCTTTCCCTTCCACCCACATTTTCTAGTTCTTTTCTTTTCATTCAGTGGGAGAACAGGTTTGCACATGATGTTCATGATCCAGGCACACCTTTTATTTATACTATTTGATACTGAAAATTCCTGTGTTTTCTATGCTCCCTTCCTAATAATTTCAAGTGTCTTATTTGCTTCTTGTCATTGCTCCCATACATGAAATTGATGTTTAAATAAAACTAGTTACTGTAACTAACTTTCCTAAGGATTATGGAATAGCAGGATAGCTCAGGCTGAATTTCTGGAGGTCATCAAACCAACAACCTGCTCAAAGACAGGAGACACTAGAAGACTCTCAAAGCCATCTCTTCTCTGGGCTAGATAGACTCTGATTTCCAGCCTGTCCTTGCACGGCAAGCACTCCAGCTGCCACCATCCTGGTGGTCCTCCACTGGACTCACAGCTCCTAAAGTCTTTCTTACACTGGGTGCTCAAAACTGGACTCAATGTTTCAGGTGTGGTCTAATAAGTACAGGGGAAAGCTCAGTCTCTTCAATTTCCTGGCTGCACTGCACCAGCTCTTTATACAGTTATTTACACAGCCCAGTCTCCTGTGCATATCTTTTCATCTGTCAGGAGAACAGAATTCAGCTCTCACTTTGTCACCCAGTCACTCAGGACTGAGATCCCTCTGCACCTCACCAGACTTTCACTTTGTCACCCAGTCACTCTGGACTGAGATCCCTCTGCACCTCACCAGTCAAATTTTCTTTCTCTAGGATGATCCCATCAGTGAACATTGTCATCTCAGTCTCAGCCCATTGCACCAGATTGTTTCCAAATATATAGAT
This sequence comes from Acanthisitta chloris, assembly GCF_000695815.1. Lineage (NCBI taxonomy): Eukaryota > Metazoa > Chordata > Aves > Passeriformes > Acanthisittidae > Acanthisitta > Acanthisitta chloris. Next base: position 123,269 of record NW_008662076.1, read on the forward strand.
GTACTATAATCAAGGACTATGACAGCCTGATAACTGAATTTATCCTGTTTCAATGCTTTGCAACAGAAGCAGTTGTACCTTCATCTAGAAAGCACGATTAGCCTCAGCCTTTCAAAACCTCAGCATCCTTCAAAATATTTGCCATATTCTTCATCCCTACAGCATTTTTATTTTAAAGTGGGCCCAGCCAGCACACAGAGCTTACCTCTTTAGGCAGCCCCATTGCCACTATGGAGAAGTTTACAATAACCAGCATTATAGCTGTGGTAAATGCACAGGGGTCTTCAGCACTAAATCTTTGGGGGTTGAGTTACAGTTGCAACACACAGCACCTGAGTAAGGGAGGCATGAATAATAAGAACATCTTGTCTGTGTCTGGGCCTCTGAACACCACCAGATCAGGTACACAAAGTTCACCTAATCAACAGGGTGCATCTGTAGAGTCGACACATGTGCCTGTAACAGATACTGGCCCTTTTTGTGAAAGTGAGAAAAATTCTCAATAGGAAGGACTCAAATGCACTGAAGCCAGTTGGGCTGTCACCACCACCATTTCAGAAGCCTCCGTTATCTCTTTTGCTTCTGTTTCTCAGATTTCCCTTGAAAGCTCAATTGTGTCTTTGACATGGGGATGCTAGAATGAAAATGGAAATGTCCAATGTTTAGAGGCAGAGGTCACTTGAATACTCTCAGGAGGTAAGTGACACAAAAGGAAAATATAAATTAACTTTACTGTGAGACTAAGAGCACTTTGTGAGTCAGGGTTTGTTCTTCTCCTGAGGACTAGACTTCCCCTTTCATCCAGGATTTCCTGACATCAAGCAGTCAGGGTGTGAGAAGGGTATGGCACAGGGACTGCAGCATCAGGGCAGCAGCATCCCTCCCAAGGGAGAGTCCCATTCAGGGTTTCAAGGCTCATTAGAATATTTTCTCAGACACTCATAAATCAACGATTGAGGGAAAGGATTTTCACAGAGAAATAAACCCTTGACAGAGTGGGCAGCAGGATGTTTTTGTACCTTATCAGGTACAGGCCCGGGACACATCCTGAGTGCTGCTGTCTTTAGTCCTTCAAAAGGGAGCAGCTCTACAGTACCACACATGTATAACAAAACTTAGTCTTAAGGATCAAAAGGAACTAGAGGCAGATCAAAATCAAAAATTTATTTAAATCCTCATGGGCTTATGCCTGTTTGCTGCTGAGAGTCTGCTGGGGTGTAAAATGTTCAGATTACCTTTTTCTCCATCAGGCCAGGCTTGGGACTCTGACTGCACTTTGGAAACAGGGTCCAAAAGAGAAAGAAACTATCTTTTCTTTCATCTTAGAGCATGCCAACAACCATGTCTG
>NW_008662076.1:124640-171248 GCF_000695815.1 Acanthisitta chloris
AGTGGGTTTTTAAGAAGACTTGGGTTTTCCTTCAAGATGACTGCTCAGTGCACTTCAAGGCAACTGTCAGAAGCTCTTAAGAAGACCTTGGGTTTTCCTTCAAGACGACTGCTCAATGCACTTCAAGGCAACTGTCAGAAGCTCCTGTGGTGAGAGAAGGTCTGATTTTAAGATGAGGACAATGCAGTCAGCAAATGCCAGTTGGTTTGCCTCATCATCAGAATCAGCGCATGCCAGTTGGTTTGCCTCATCATCAGATCTGGACAGGCTGGATCAATGGGCCAAGGCCAGTGGTATGAGGCTCAATAAGGCAAAGTGCTGATGCCTGAGCTTGGGTCACAGTAACCCCATGCAGGCTGGGGGACGAGTGGCTGGAAAGCTGCCTGACAGAAACAGACCTGGGGGTGCTGGTTGGCAGCTGCTGAACATGAGCCAGCAGTGTGCCCAGGTGGCCAAGGAGGCCAATGGCATCCTGGCCTATATCAAAAATAGTGTGGCTGCCAGGACAAAGGAAGTGACTGTCCCACTGTACTCAGCACTGGTGAGGCTGTACTTTGAGTACTGTCCTGTTCTGGGCCCCTTACTACAAGAAAGACATTGAGATGCTGAAACATGTCCAGAGAAGGCAACAGAGCTGGTGAAGAGTCTAGTCAGTAAGTCATATGAGGAGTAGCTGAGGGAGCTGGGAGTGTTTAGTCTAGAGAAAAGGAGACTCAGAGGAGACCTTGTTGTTCTCTACAACTACCTGAAAGGAGGTTGTAGCAACGTGGGGGTGGATCCCAGGCAACTAGAGACAGGACAAGAGGACATAAACTCACGTTGCACCAGAGGACTTTCAGGTTGGATGTCATGAAGAATCTCTTCATGGAAAAGGTTGTTAAGCACTGGAAGGGGCTGCCTGGGGATGCGGTGGACTCACCATCCCAGGAGGTGTTCAAGACCAGGCTGGATGGAGCTCTGAGGAACCTGGTCTACTGGGTGGCACCCACTGGACATCCACGAAGAGGAGAGTGGTTGAGGCACTGCTTGAGTGCTGCCTGCTGGAAACAGGACATTTTGCTCCTGTTCAGTGGTTTCCCCTCCAGTGTCAAAGCCATCCTTAATTTTCAAAATCTTAGAATTGCCTCATCTTCTGAAGCCCCAGACACTGACATTTTTCCAGTCCGTCTGCCTCATGTCTGATCCCTGATCTGCTCTTTCACTAGTTCTTTTGCTTTTTTGAGTTTCACGTTTCTGAACCTGAATCTCAAAATATATTCTCCATTTCTCTGTTTATCAGAAAAATAACTACTTCTCATCGCACAGGTCCCACTTCTACCACAGTTCTTTGTCTTGACTTAACCTATATTTAACCTTGCTATAATGTACAAAACTTTTTCTCACTGCCCATATGAAAATTATGTTACCCCAAGTTTTTTCCTGTCTACTGCACTTCTCATTGTCAAGTTTTCCTCAGGCTATGTTATAGGAAGGATATTATTTAAAGCATTTATTGCACTGTATCCTAGGAAACAGGCTGGTTTTGGTTTTATCAGTGGCATTATTAGAATGAACAATATTGTAAGGAGGCTTGATGGGAATTACAGAAGGCAAGTTACAGATCTACTCACATCAAAAAGGAAGACAGAGAGCTTATAGCGTGAGTAGGGACTAGATGACCACATGCTCAAAGTCTCATGAAGGATTTCTCTTTAGCCCTATGTAATTTGAAATAACAATAGGTCCTTACAAAGCCAAACTTTGTGTCCCTCCCACAGGCTAATGAAAATTTTCATGTGCCTTTTGCCACTTTTTACATTTAGGCAACAGAATGAATACTTCCAGAAACACTTTTTTCCTTTTTTTCTTTTCCTCTTCACTTTGTTTGGTTGAAATCCCTGTATATTCCAGGAAACAGTCTGAGTATGCTAATCACCAGACTGAATATCATCAAAAGAAGGTAATAAATACAATACAGCATAAAAGAGGCAACACTGCAAACTAACATTACCAAAGCTGTGACACCAAATTTCCAAGGACAGGACTGGAAAAGCAATCAGCAATCCTCAAGCAGTGGTTGCCATAACTGAACAGAAACCTGATTTGAGGAAGAGCAAGGCAGTAGTGTTCTCACTGCAGCTGGATATCTGTAATAACAATAAGCTAAGACCAAATTTGACACTGTTCTCTGCATGCATCAGGTACTTGGATCTCACCTCATCTGTGGCCAGAGCCTTGCAGGATCAAGCCCTGTGGGATCCCTTTGAAACTGGAAAGGAATAAAATTCTCCTCCAATCCATGTAAAAAGTCCTGTTTCATGTCAAATTTGCAGACATGGCCCCAGGGGGACCAAGCCCATGGTTTCTGCTCATTGCACCCTGAGGTACTCCAAACCAGAGGTCCTGGTCCATTGATGCTGTGACCCCAGGGCTTCCCAGCCAGTCCTGACAACAGGCTGCCAATCTGTCATGTGAACAGTCTGCAGGAAAGCAAAAGGCCTCTCCATCAGCTGTTTTCTGAGCCTTTCTATCTTTATATATCACTTCTTTTACTGGAGGAGGCTCAAAGTTGGGAACCAAGAACTCACAAGCAGCTCAATCATATTGTAAATGTTTTTCCATCATCACTGGAGAGGAGCAGCCTGAAACCCTGACATGAGTACACTGAGAAAAGTCAACTGAATTACCATTTCTGTTTTTAAAGTCCTGCGATTTTTCAGCCTGATTCATGATTTTCTTGTGAGAGGCTGAATTATTTGGGATGGAGACTCATACTGTCTAGCACTGGGCAGCCAATAGCTGTGCTTTGAAACACCCTTGGAGAGACTGCTCCTCTTTGACTGTATAGGGAAATTTGGCTGCTTAGAGTGCCCTGAATCACCCTGCAATTAAGTGTCTGCAATGGGGATTGCAAAAATGCATTTGATGTCAGAATATTTGTCTCAGACAAAGCTGGAACAAGTATGGATCTGAGAAGCATGTATGCTTTAAGAAATTCACCAGTCCCTAGTGCACTGCTATAAAGCCCATTGGTGAAGAGGCAGTGGGCATCATCTAAAGCTGTTTTGCCACTAGGTAATATGCATGTGCCCAAATGAAGTATAACATCCCAGAAAGAACTTTCATGCATCCCTAACAGAGTCTGTGTTCTAGCTTGCTTCATGTAAAAATTACTTTAAGCCCAAAATCCTGGCTAACATCACAGTCAGGTAAACATCAGGCTTAAAGCCTGAGGATGAGCAGAGATGTCCCATGAGACAATTTTGGGAATTTTGTTACGCAATCCTGTTTTGCCAAAAGCCTCTTGCCTAAGACGTATTTAACTATGTGGTTTAAAAAAAAAAAAAAAAAAAAAAAAAAAAGCATATCCCATAGGCTCAGATTCAGAGGATAAATAAATCATCACAGTTTAGTGACATGGCAAGTTTTGAGGCAAGACTCAAGACCACTTTTGTGCCTGACCATTTTTATATCTCTGTTTTATGTGTGGGCTGCAAAGAAGTGCAACTACTTGCAGAGAAGCCATGTGACAGAGCTGAGAGTTGTACCCAGGCTTTTCCAGACCCAAACTGGACCTTTCTCCAGTTCTGTCTGGTACATGTGAGACTTTTGGTTTCAGGATTCTGTTACTTCTAATAAATTGTTTGGTGTGGAAGGAGAAAGGATTGTGGGCTTCTGTCTGGTACATGTGAGACTTTTGTTTTCAGGATTCTGTTACTCCTAATAAATTGCTTGGTGTGGAAGGAGAAAGGATTGTGGGTTTGTGGTCTCGGGGGTCAGTTCATCATAAAGATACATATATACATCTAGGGAACAGCAAGAAATACCCAGCTTCAAGTCCTAACCTGAGGTGGGGGTCAGTTCATCATACAGATACATATATACATCTAGAGAACAGCAAGAGATACCCAGCTTCAAGTCCTAACCTGAGGAAGTGGCAGTAGAGACTTTGTCAGATACTACTGTGATCTGGTGGTGGCTGCAAATTCCAAGGAAGGAAGAACAGGAACTAGAAGGAGAGATTGAATAGTGCAGCTGGATCCAGTCCTGGAGAGCAGCTTTCATTGGAGACTGAGAAGGTTTATGCTTGCAGGGAAGAGCTGATAAAATCAACATCAGACATCTGAAAACTTTAGGACCATCACAGTGGCAAAATATAATTTTTATTGTTTGATATTGTCCTTTACACTGATTTATGATGAGTTACCAAAATGAATCCTGACCATTGAAAGACAATTTACTTTTGATGCAAGGCAAACTCCTTACAGTAAATGCAGTGTTTTCTTAAAGTTAAGTTCACCCATTAGCCTGAAGGAGAACATGTTTGAACCAAATGAATCCTCTGCCCACAAGTTTCAATAAGCTTTTTTTAAAAATCTTCTATGGGGAAAAACCAAAATCTCAGAAAAGTTATTTTAAGAAACAATTGCAAAGTGGGTTTTCTGTACAACTGAGAGGTGGACATTCATGTTTCATTTCTGGGTGAACTTTTCTTTATCTTGCCTTAACATTTATACTTTTAGTAAAAAGAGCAAGGTAAACAAGAACACTGTGACAATCAAAGAGAAGAGCTGGAAAGCTGAAACTTCTGCTGCAATGCCCAAACACCAGTCATAATTCATGTTCCACTGGTGTGACACATGCTGGAATCTGGGAAGAACACCAGCCTCTGGTATGAAGTGGGCTGAGCTGGGGAGGGAGCAGAGTTGTCACAGATGAGTAAACACCACCAAAGTGCACACACTGAAAATATGATGAAGAAATGAGCTATGTGCATTAGGGTGCACAAGCCATCTTTGTGCTTAGAAACATTTGTGTTGCAGAAAAAAAAAGAAGCAAAAGCAGTTTATAGTAAAGCATCTTGGTTTTGTTGGGCTGTGTTAATAAGACCTGAGTGGTTCTACTCTGGTGGGCTCTGGACTGTTTGAGCTACTGCATGTGCACAAAGTGGGTTTTGGGCACAAGTGAGCTGGAGAGGGGAGGACTCTCTATTCTTTGTTATCCTGTGTTTCTTGCAGGATATTGAACACATGCTCTGCCCCATTTTGTAGCTATATCCAGCCACATCTATAATGATTGCACTCCTGCTTCACAACCCTCCCTCCAGAGGCTACCTGAGGGTTAGAGCCCTCACCTCTTGGATAACTGGATGGAAATGTTTCCATTTAAAACTGAAAAAATTTTATAGAGAGCAGCTCTATTATTTGTGGGGATTTTTTTTCTGTGAGAAATCCTTCCTTTCCACAGAAAATTGTGGCAACTTTTTAAATAAAAAAATAAATATTTGAAAACTCTCCCTTTCCCTAACAGAATACGTCACCTCTCCATGTTCCCTGCACTGAGGATCTTCAGCCAGACTTTATTTCTTACAATGTCTGCAGGACAGGTTTCCCTGTGATTCAGGATCTTCTCTTGTAAAGGAATTTTCTGCACACCCATGCATCCCTTTTTTCAAAACAAACTCTGATCCAAACTCACACCCACTGGGACCATGTGGAACCAAGCAGGGACTGCAGGCTTTAAATCAAAAGCACAAAAATCACCTCACTCATTTTCCCTGGCTCTCGACTCCCTTCTGCACTCTCTTTTCCAAAACAGAAGAAGGGAATCCCATAGCATGTTAGCTGTTATTTGCCTTTTCTTTTCCCTCTTCTCCACTGAGGTCAGGAAATAAAGCAGCCTGAAGGAGTGCGTGTTCCACACGTTCCAATGTGTTGTGGAGTACCCTGAGGCAGGGTGAGCCTCCATAGCTCCTGCCCTTGGTGCTGGAGCAGGACAAGCAGGACCCACTGCAGCAGTCACTGTTGAGGCTCTGAAACAGATACAAGCTCCACAAAGGGGCAACTCAACCACATCACTTATGTAGCTTCTCTTCGTGCTGCAGCATCAGGAAGGTTCCTGTTAGGAGACCTCCCAGGCAGCTCTGTATCACAGATACATCTTTCTTGTGCTGATTTTCCCTGTCCTCTTCAGGCAGTGTGAGAGACAGTGCTGCTGACATTGCTGCTTTAAGGCATCCCAGAATGTAGGTTTTGCAGATCTCTGAAATACATGAACTGAATGTACATTTCTAAAGCTCGATGCATCTTGCATTCAAGGACACAGAAGTGACTTCTATGGAGAAAGAAGAGAAAATTAAAACATAAAAGCTAATAGTAACACTGGAGTATTATTTCCATGGTGATTTTTATACCTAGACTAAATCTGACTGCTTTAAACAGAGAGAAGTGAGCAAGCATGTCTCCTGAAAGTGATTATGCCTTTATTTATTGCTGCTGCATTGCTATGGTGAGAGGCAAAGCTAGGTTTTGTGGGGATTACCCTTCAGTTGTCTGCTCTTGGGCTGTCACTGCTGCTTGGTGTCAGAGATGGCTACTTGGGCTGCAGGACCACAGGTCCCTGTCCTGGAGAGAAGTCTAGAGGCACCTCACTATCACCCACCACAGTGCTCTGTCCTCTTTACTGCCAGAAATGACCCTTCTTGCTCTGCACTTACCAGTAGTCTCTCAAGAAACTTTGACAGGGCCCAGTCTTACTCCAAAAGAGATAAAAGTGAAAAGGTCACACCTCTGGGTCAGAGGTTAAAAGGCAGATAAAACACCCTGCCTGCAGAAGCAAAATCCAAGGGAAATCAAATCAGCTCCCAAGAAAGGGTAGCTTGCAGGCTGAACTCCAGTGGGAGGACACAATTGCCCTTCTTTTAGCAACTCCCCCCCTTTTTTTTTCCAACATGGGTTAACAAAATATATTTAAGCACAAAACAAAATAAACTCAAATGAAAAACCCAGTCTGCCCCCTCTCCAATGGCTGATTTAATGGAGACTTATGCTCTGCAGGGTCATCTTTTCATCTCTTGCTGAGGGCAGAAGAAAAAATATTTTTAAGCACAGGAAAGACAAAATTTGGTATTAAATGTCTTCCTTTAACCAAACAGGGCACAGCTACTCTTCTGACTGGTGACTTGAAGAGAACTTGGAACAATTAATCAGAAAATGTCAGCTTTTAGTTAGGTGGGTTAAAGAAGGGGATAGTGGCTAGTTGTGGGAGGGGAGAATAAACCATGAAAAGTAAAAACACAGATAATACAAAACATATGTAAATGAGGAGATAAAGATCCTCCTTAGTGTGTTTAGCAAGAAACTATTCACAATTCTATAAGCAGAAGAGGCAACCCAGCCACAGTGAGCCAGATACTCACACGTGTGAACTTTTACATATTGAGCCACAGGCTGAGAGAGAAATTTTGTTCATATTCCTTTGGATATGAACAAAAGAAAACAAATGTTTAGCTCACTTATCCCCAGAGGGATCAGAGCAACAAGGGTGGCTGAAGTTTGTATGTGTGCATATGAAATCCTGCAGCAGCTCTGCAGAGATAAGTGTGCCCACAAAGAACCTACAAATCTACATTTGCACAGACAGTTCTAACATTAACATTAGGAGACCAATCTTTTGTAGTTTCCCTTCTTTTAGCTCTCATTTCTGCACTGTGCTGCTACAAAGAGATAATTTAGAAGCCATTATACAAGAGTTGAATATTTTCTTTTCTTTATTGCTAGTGCCCAGTTTCATGTAATGTACAACCAACTTTGTGTCCATGGATCCAGGGCTTCTTTCCAATAGAAACTGTGAAGGTTTTGCCATTCACTTTGCTTCATTTCCAGCACATCTCCCCTACTCCAGTTTTTCATTCAGTGGAGTTTTAAACCTTCAATCTTCTCCACATTAGACCAATACATGGAAGGATTGGGAAAAATCAGTTTTCAGCTTAACAAGGATAACTGCTGAGCCATTAGAAGTTCATGAGGTTTAATGAGGCCCCAAAGTACCAGAGAAAGATTGACATGCTATATTGTGCAGAAATGGGAAATCTGGGGAATGACCAACCAGTTTCACCTTGGCAAGATACTTGAACACAGTGTTAAGAAACTGCCTCATAGAAAATAGTAATGGCTCTGATAAAAAGAATTGGTTAACTTGGATTTGTGAAGTATGAAAAATGACAAACCACAGACTTTTCCACCAAGAAAGAAAATGTTTTACTGTCTGGAAAAGGATCCGTGGGTTCAATTTTGAGTTTAATAATGTGCTTTCTGACATTTTTCTAGCTAAGAACATTAGTTTAACACAAAAGTTCTCCAAAATGGATGTTCAACTGGCTGAAAAACACAGTCAAGTAATAGCATTCAGGACATTGGTATCCAACAAGGATGATACACCTACCACAGCACTGCAGACACCTCCCAGACTTTTGTGTACTAGCTTTTTCTTCTAACCAGACTGTGTCATTCACAGCTGCATCTGAGAGCAATGATTTGAGCATGAAATTAATAAAACCACTTTAGCCATCTCTGCTCCCTCCAGGCCTAAAGTTTGAGACAATGAATCACACTCCTGACTTTTATGGTATTTTCTATGCATCTGTGCTGGGTTTCAGACCAGAGGTCCCAGGTACCTGGCCTCCAGTAGAGCATTTCAGAACATACAGGTAGCCTTTGGTGTAGATACTGCCAGGCTGTGGAGAGCACACCTATATTTCTCTGAACTCTTGTGACAGACACATTTGTTCTGGGTCATATGGAAAACTATAAGAGAGAAGGCTGTAAATCTAGGTCTCTCAAATCACAGGCTATTCCCCAGCCATGGGACGTGGATTGAAAAAATATACAATTCTGGATTAGAAAAGAAAAGAAAGAAAAAAAAAAAGCAGAACTGCTCGTTAAAGTATACTTTGCTGCAAACTTCATTGTTTGAGGTTGTAAGGGAAGTTTTATTTTCCAGGTGGTGAAACATTCAATCATGCTTTTAACACGTCTAGGATTAGCTAGCTGATAGATCTGTATAGTCAAAACCTGGATATGAGTTTTGTCTCACACTAGCCAAAATCAGAATCACAGGTAGAACTCCTAGTCTAGTGGCTGATAACACATTGTGTAAATCATTACATTAAATGATAAGCCCTCTGGGATTAATTTTCAGGACACAGCTGATCATTAAACCTCTTTTAGGTCATTTAAGGTTATTCTGAAGTTAAATCAATACTTAGCTCAGTTCTGCTGCTGTTCTTCATTGAATGCATGCAGAAGACACAACCCTTTCCTCAAACAAGGGGAATCCTTGCTCTGGTTTTAACTACTTCAATCCAATTTTTGGAATATTGGACTGTTCCAGGAAAGCTCCTGAAATGAGTTCAGCAAACAGTTGCTCAACTCTCTCCTTCCCTCCCCTTTAATCTCGGGTGCTGACCTGGCCATTCATTCCATGTTTGCAGTGGTGAGCTCTGCAAACTGAGTTTCCATGGCAGCCTTAATCCATGAATAGAGCTGGCTCCATCGGTGGTCACTTAGGACTGGCTTTGTCCTCCCCATGTCCTGTTGCTGGCAGAATCAGAAGACAGAAAACAAGTGCCTTCAGTAAACATGACCTAATGAGATCCCCGACTCGGTGACGGGGCCTGGAAAGGGAACGTGTGGGGACGCCTGTCTCTTCTGGGATTTTCCACTGAGGTCTCCCAGTGGTTTCCTGCCTGCTTTCATAAACTGCCTTGTTTAAACTGCATTTCTAGTCACTTTTGCATTCTTCTTTTCTATTTTAGATACAGATATAACCGAATGAATGCAGCAAACCCATGATCCGACTCAGTCAGAGCTGTTTCCAATGCTCTCTTCTGCAGGTGCCAGTTTATCCTCTCCCAACTAACACATCTCACCAGCTCCTTGATGGCAGGACCCCTATGGCATCAAGCACCTTTCCTCCAAGAGCAGGGCCCTGTGCTTTCAGCCTGTTTCTCCTCTGGGTGTTAAACAACAGTATGCTGATCCCCACTACAAACCCTTCCCCAGCCAGCACTAGAAGATGCCTACAGGGTTTGTGCAAATGAACAAAAATCACACTCCACATGTTCCCCAAATAGTCCATCATTTCTTTCAATTTTTTGCTGAATAATCACAGTCAATTCATCAGAGCATTAACATGATTGCTTGCGAAACTGTCTAGGAGAATGACAGCCAAACTTTTCCAGAAGATTAGGCTTTTCAAGCTGCTAAAACATTAGGAAAAAATTACACCATATAAAAATATGCCTGAAATACACCGAAGCAGACAAGCTGTGTATTTTATGTATATATTCTACACATTCTTTAAAGTAGAACTTTTACTCTGTTCTTCCAAGTTTTTCTCCTTTGCTCCAGGACATGAAAGTCTTACTATCCATCTTCTTTTAACTTGTTACATGAGGCACAACACCAAAGGTAAACGTGCTGGGCACCATGGACTTGGATCTGGCCTTTGTGCACTGCCAGTTGCTTCCACAGTGCTGGATGGGATGTAGCCTGTTATTTAAGGTCTGATTTCAACTGTTTGCCCTCATGTAACGCAGAACAGTTGTCACAAAAATGCTGATCGTTATCTCCATGTACTACAAATGCATTTCAGAGAATACAGATGGCTGAGTCCTGTAGCCCTTATTTTGGGAAAACTCCCACTGCCTCCACAGAGTTGATGTTTCACCCACAATTAGCAGCTACAGTCGATGTATTTATAGGAATTCCTCTGAAATCGAAAACACAGGCAGACTAATGGGATATAAAAGCAACAGAAAGGAAGTGACTTTGACCATGGCATGCTTCCACCCCATGCAGCCAAGGTTGGACAGCTAAAGGACCCCTGGCCCTATGCCCTGTCAATTACCTTAATCCCAACTCGAAGAGGAATGATACTAAACACTCCACAAAAATGCTTCCAAACATTGCCATGGGAAAAAGGAAAAGCATTAACCCTGCCTTCCCAGGCACAGCTTCAGTAAAGGACATATTGCATTTTACATGGAGAAACACATGAACATAAAAGACATACCCTCCAGTGAAAAACTTGCACAAGCTCTCGGAGTGAACAGAATTAATCGTGGGGAATAATTACAGTTCTAAACAAGAATATTTATGACATTACATAAACACCATTAAAACAAACTGAAAGGCAATAATTTTTAGAAAGAGGAACAGAGGAAGTGAGGCAGGGGGGATGAAAACCAATCAAAGTTTACAGTTGAAAAGATAAAAGTTCCTGTGTGTCAACCATCTTGGAAATTGTTGCTTTAGCCATCACTTGTGCTTTGTTTACTTCCCTTAATAAAACAGGGAAAGAATTTTGTTTATAAAGTTAGCCAATACTTGGAGCTTAAAGCGCTTTTCTTAAAAAGGATCTTTCAAAAGAAAGAAGAAATGTGGAAAATTTCTTTCCAAAATGTCTTAACTTTTCAAGAAAAAACATTTCAATTCATGATTATCCCAGTAACCCTCTTTTCTTCCCCCCTCCCTTTTTTCCCTTTTTCCCGAGGCGGAAAAAGATGAAGGGAAGAGGGAGTTTTCCTCTCTTGTTACTCAACGAAAAAAAATAACACAACTGTATTTTTAAATCAAAGAAAATTTGAAAGAATTGCAAAGAAAAGCATTTGGAGATTTTCTTTTGAAACATATTTTGTAGCATTTTCCTAGTCAGTTCTGGTTGTTTAGAGCTGGGGTGAAATCTAATGTCTTTTACACTACACATTTTACTCTGAAAACTTCGGAGTTTGAAAATTGCCCTGGGTATCTTCAGTTGGGATTGAGCCTGCAAGGCCTGTATTGCCCTCCAGGAGACTGAGAGCTCTAGTGCCTGGCAAGGCAATAACTGACCTTTGCCAACCCAGAAATGGCCTGACAGATTCTCTTCAAGAAAGATATTCATACACTCCCTTGGGTTTGGGTTAGATGTGTCACTGGTGAAAGCAGTGCCTACATGTACCACGGGCACATGGAAATGGTTTAGAATTGCTCTCTGAAAAGAAAGCTTTTTGGTCAAAATGCTGTTTCCTTAATTTTTTATTCTGACTTGGGCATTCCAACCCAGAAATGGCCTGACAGATTCTCTTCAAGAAAGATATTCATACACTCCCTTGGGTTTGGGTTAGATGTGTCACTGGTGAAAGCAGTGCCTACATGTACCACGGGCACATGGAAATGGTTTAGAATTGCTCTCTGAAAAGAAAGCTTTTTGGTCAAAATGCTGTTTCCTTAATTTTTTATTCTGACTTGGGCATTTTCCAGCATCAAGAAAAGGATAATAATCAACAGCATTCAGAGCCATAAGAAACACATTTCTTTCCCTTAACATTCCCTCTTCCATGAGTTGGCTTCTGGGAATTGCAGACCAATCTTCTCCTGTATGGACCACTGGTCCAATAAATGGACATGGGGCTTTCGCAACCCAGGTGAGAAGCAGGGGACCTTGGTGGGCCTGGTGGGTGGCTGTGATGAGACATCTGTGGACATTTCATGGGCTGGAATTCAAGGGGAGAAAGCTGCTAGACATAGACCTGCGTTTGAAAGTTGGGTGCACCTTTGCAGGGGCAACAGAAAATTTTGGGAAAGGAGTACTGCAGCTTAATAGTGGTACTTCCCTCTGGACAAGCATAAAAATGTGCTCTGCTGGATGCAAGCTGTGGGATCGATATCAAGTCTGTGATTTGTACACAACTACTGCAATCTAATTGATACACATGGGCAACAGATATGCTTTTGCAAATCAGCTGCGATTACCAGGATCCCTCACAGGACTCAATAAACAATGTCTGGCTTTGGGGCCACAGAACACACACACGGCTATGCAAACCTCCCAAACAATTTTCCACTCTGCCACCCAGGCTCCATCAGCCAAAAGATTGTAAAAGAGCATGTGACAACACAAACAGCTTGGGTTTAGCCAAAAGCCCAAAGTACAAAAACTCATCTAACCCAGCACAGCCTGCATCCAATTCCCTGCCTGCCATAGGGAAATCTTTCACTTTCCAGGTTTTATTCTTCAGCATCCTTAGAAACAAGAAGATAGCCCCTTTCCCCCCTTATCCAGGCACGCTCTATCCTCCCCACTGTCTCCTCAGAACTGAAAGCACTTGGGTCTTGTGGCCAAGCATAGCCAGTCAGATGGGAAATCACATGTTGCACCTTCCTTCTCCTTTTTCCCTGGTGCCAGGCACTTCCCCACTACCCTGATTTACTCATCGAGGTGTTAAGGAGAGTTTGCTCTGCTAACTTCAGGAGTCAGGCAGCATTTCCTGAACCAGAATGATGGTTTAAGTAAGGTCCTTCCAATGACCTCCCTGTGACACCATGCTCATGAATAACCAGGTCTGTCGCTGCCCCTCATGCTTAATTTTCTCTGAGGAAATCTTCTGTTAAGGGGCAACAGTTTTCCATTTCAGTGTACAGCACTACCCAGCTGCTTGTTATTTCACTTGGCTGAGCCTGACAAGCTAATGGTATGTTTGATTTGCACTACCAGTTCCTGCTAGAGACATCATAACTTTTATTACAGACGTGGTTCTTGTTAGAGACTCAGTTGTCCACAGAAGGAAAAAAAAAAGGCTCACTTATTTCAGTCAACTTACTGGTTAACTCATTATTTGCAAGCACAGTGCTGGCATCTAGCACACAATCTGCTGCATTTCTTTTTTAGCATATTTCACTGGTGTTTGTGCAGCAAATGGAGAGATCATTCTAGATTTTCTTTTGATATGCATTCCCTTTACTGTCCTAAATCCTTTGAGGTTGATCAGGTTTCTGATTACCAGAGCATTTGCTGCAAACTTTCTTAGACACTGTGCATCTAAACTCAGATCAGCAATTGCCACAGGGGGAAAAAATGGGTAGAAAGAGAGGGTAAGCAAGAATAAATTTAATTGTACACAGTTCAGCATAAATTTTCTGCCTTGGTTTTCCTGCTCAGTGTGGACAAAGATATCAAGAGTGTCTACAGATCTTACACATCTGCATTATTTTTACACTGCCAAAAGTACTGCATGTGCTACAGAAAGCTATTTAATTGTGCTTTGCAAGAATGAAAAGAAAAGCAAAAGGACTAAACTACTACAGTCCTGCTTGTCTGCAAAAGAGAGTATCTGTTTTAATGAGAAGACCACTTAGGTTACAAAATGCATTTCCCCATAATGTACATAGATCATCCACGCAGGGCAGGGCAGTAGCCTCCAAATCTTCCATCACACTGACTTGGAGCATCCTGATAGACATGTCTGTGTGTCTTGTGCTCAGCAACCCAGATGGAAGGATCTCCAAACCCAAGATTACTTATGAAAACGTTGGCTGCATTTCCCCTCTGTCTCAGTTTAGTTGCCAATAAAAAGGGTACGGTATTCACACACATCACCACGCTGCAGCCTTGTGTAAATTATGCTTGGTTAAAATACAACATATAAAAGCAAAAAATAAGTAGGCTCGTACTGTTGGCTTTTCTTCAGAGCCAGAATGGGTTTCCTACTTACAGGATTGCCAGTGCAAGACATCTATTTGCAGTACTATCAGGGAGTCTTAGTTTCTCATGCAGAATTTTCACTAATAAAGGCCCTTTAAAGCTCCTGAACTCTTGATCCTCAAAACAGCCAGTCTGGGGAGCGTTTCTTCCAGGCTTTGAAGTTGCAGCACTCATAAAGCTGACCAGTGCTGTTTGTGGGTTTGTTTTCTTTCCATATCTCTACTTTTCCTTTAAGACCAGACAGAAGATGACATTATTAGCAGGCTGCTCACAAGCACCTAGTAGTTTAGGGGCAGGCTTTTTATTTCTGCTTTCAAGCAGAGATGAAAGATTGTAAAAACCTCTCTTTTTTTTTTCCTTAGGGAATTACAGCTCACAAAAGTTCTTATAACTCCTTACAGCAACTATTTTACTACTCAGGGAGGCTATTTACTAGGTCACTTTCTTCCTGCAGCCGGCCTCAGTGTTAATAAATGGTGTCTGTGAGTTACTTTATGCTCTTCATACTTTATTTTGATCTAGCTGTGTGTTTAAGGAGCTAAAGAGAGTGTGTCTTGATGTACTACTTACACCAGAGTTTGCTCTAGGCCAAAATGCAGAGAGGGCTTTCTTCTGGGTTTTTTCTAAGTTTTTGTAGGTACATTGAAATCTGAAAAATGGGGCGAGCTGCCAAGGTTTCTCTGTGAGTCTGTTAGCTTCTGCTCACTCAGCATTAACATCTGTCTTCACTAAAGTGTTACTGAGCCCCCAGTACACTGCACAGAGCAAGCTCCAGAGGTGCTTATAGAAAGCAGAGCTTGTGGAGGGAGAGAGAGCCACATCCCCCAGCTAGTAGCACAGTTTCAGTCAAATTAAGGCACAGCTTTACTCCAGAAAGCTTTGACCCAGATCTGTGTGCCAGTGAGCCTTAATATCAAAACCAACCATGAGGTAGAGATAGGGGAAATTGTGCCAAGAGGACCCTTTACCTGGATTCTGCCTCTCAGCCTTCTGCCCCATTCAGAAGGTATCATAAAATGCAGCAAAGAATTTTTTTTTCTCTTTCCAAACAAGAAATCATATGATTTTAGTATACAGTTCAAACTAAAAGTGCAATATCCTACAGGAGACAGGTTACCCCTAAGTCCTCAAATGAGGCACACAGTCTTTACAGCACCAAGCTCACCACTAACACACCCAAAGCAAGGCAGTACCACATGCCTCCCTGGTGAGACTGCACAATATCTTTGTACCTGATTAACATCTGTCTCTCCTGCAAAGAATCCTATTCTGCATTCATGTAAAGTACATGAGTCTTACCCAGCCCCTTTCAGGTTCTGTCAGGGAAGAGAGAGGAGAGGAATCACATAAACACTCCATAACACTTGGTTTGACATTTCTCCTGAGATTTGGGTGCACTCACTGTGTTCGTGGGAAACACCCATTGAGTCAGGGAATGCAGAATCACATCCTTGAGGTAAGAGCAGCATCCTGCTCTGCAATGTGTGCAAAGCTACACAAGCTACCAGCATGTGCCAAACAGCAGCACACCTCTGAAAGCACATCCCATTTTACAAAGTAAGGTCTGACTTTCCATGAGCTGACAATTTTCCTGGTTTTTCTTTGTGTACTGTGTGCTTACATGCCTGCCATACAATCAGCAGTGCCTGGATTTGTGGATTTATTGGCTGCAACCAGACACAGGCTAAGTAAGTAAACAGATTAATATGTATTAACATACTGCATTCGTACAAAGTTCAAAACTTGTATGCACATGTGAAGGTGGTATTTATCCATGGTTCTTACCAAAGGAGATGATTAAAAACAGGATCATGCAAAGCAAGCAGTGCAGTAAAAAGACAGCATTAAAATATTTTTTTAATTGAAATATCCTGAATAATGGTTACCTGATTTAATGGCTCATCAAACTATAGCTCTCACATGATCTTCATGGGTTCACAGGTTTTATGTTGTAACTTGTAGCTGATGGTGCAAGAAGTGAGAGTTCTTGTGAAATTATTTCTGTATTGTTACCCATAAGAACCATGCCTAAGAGAAGTCATAATGCTTCATCAATTGGGCACAGAGTCAAGCTCTGCCAGGGGAGGTTTAGGATGAGATTTTTTATGGAGAGAGTGATCAGGCATTGGAATGTGCTGCCCAGGGAGGTGGTGGATTCACCATCCCTGGAGGTTTTCAAAATGAGACTGGATGTGGCACTTAGTGCCATGGTGTAGTAACGACAGTAGGGTTGGACTCGATGATGTTTGAGATCTCTTTCAACCTGGTTGATTCTGTGATTCTATGATCTACAAAAGACAAAGGAAGAGAGTCATACATTGGTCACCTCCCAATGGAAAACAGGTCCCCGGAGTTTGGGACTTATAGCACCTTTTTTTAAGATTTTGGCTTGTAGTCTTGAAACTGTGACTATTTTCTGTCTAAGTATGGTGGGACACTAAGATAACTAAGTTCCCATTTTATAATAGCAATAAAAAGCTTCAGGTGTGTGTTAACACTGTCAGAGCTGAGGGTGTTAAGTACAGCAGTGTGAACTGGACTTACCTCCCTCCCAGCAGGGCTGAGCAGACCCCTTGGCTGGACTCCCTGCAGGGAAGCTGCCTTCTCAGGGAAAGAAGACTTGCCCATGCTAAAGAGGAGGGTTTTCTAGTGTTTGTCCCAAAGAAAATGTCACTTTTTATCACATAATTTTCAATGCAAAATTTAGGATGCATCAGGAACGAAACAGCTTTTACAGGAGAGGCTACCCTGGGAGATTCCCTTTGCAGTGAGTGCCTGGCCCTCAGGTCTCAGCCTGGGGAAGAGGCATTACTGGGACCCTGCTGCTGAGAAGAATCAGTCTTCATCAGGAAAGTGATAAAAAGGAATATCTTGTTTGTGAAACAAGAATGAATGTTTGTGAAAAGATTTTTCCAGCAGCTGTTCAGCTGGTTTCCCATGGAGGAGGCCAGGAGAAAACTAGATGATTAGAGGTGCAAGCAGCCCAGGTGCTCTGGGATGTGATGATCAAATTTTTCACTTCAGATTGTAACTAAAATTTTAAAAAAACCCACACAAAAAAAACCCACACAAACCCACACACAAAAAACCTCCAGCCACCACCAAAACAGCTACTCGTTTTAGTGCCTAAACAGTAACTCAACACTTGAAAATTTAGTGCTTAGGCTTGTACTAGGTGTGCTATGTGAGACTTGCTTTTCAGGAGCTGTCCCTGTCCCCATCAAGCAGCTGCTCAACTGCACAGACTCCTGCAGAAGGGAAACTCTCTCTGTTAACACGTGCATTTTAAGCAAAGCATTTGCACCTCTTTCTGTTTCCCTTCACAGTCCAGGCTAAATTTTGCATCTCTTTTATGGGGTTTAGGCCTGAACTTTTTAAGCCAAATGAACAATTTAAGATGCATACTGTCAGGTCTCCTGAAGAGCTTGGCTACCAGAGAAGGAGCCTAACATTCTTTATTCCTCTCAGCCTGGAACTGACTTGACTGCAGCTTTTCTATACCTTATAAGTATCTTTACAACCTAAAGGTTAATCAATGTATCTTTCTCATGCCCCCCAAAAATACCTAACCATTGCTATGTTTGCTGATTTTGCTTGAGATCATTTTCTTCACAGTAGCTGGTTTCAGGCCATGGTTTGGATTTGTGCTGAAAACAGTGTTGATGGCACAACAGTATTTTTGTTACTGCTGAGCAGTGCTTACACAGAGTCAAGGCCTTTTCTGCTCCTCACTCCATGCCACCAGGGAGGAGGCTGAAGGTGCACAAGGAACTGGGAGTCAGCACAGCCAGGACAGCTGACCTGAACTGACCAAAGAAATATTTCATACCATATGACATCATGCTCAGCAAATAAAGCATGTGGAAGAAGAAGGAAGGGAGAGGATGTTCAAAGCAATGGTGTTTGTCTTCCCAAGTCATCATTGCAAGTGATGGATCCCTGCACTCCTGGAGATGTCTGAACACCTGCCTGCACATGGGAAGTGGTGAATTAATTCCTTGCTTTGCTTTGCTTACACATGCAGCTTTTGCTTTACGTATTGAGTAAAGCAAAGTGAGCAAGGAGCTATGTGGGGCTTAGTTGCTAGCTGAGATTAAACCACTACACTACACCAGAGAACAAAGTCAACAAAAAGACGGAGGAAAATACACCTCAGACTGTCTCAAGCACTTCCCTGGGATCTGAGAGGACCTGCAGCCAGGTGAAAATTTAAAAGCATGTCTCTCACCTCCTGGAAGTCGTGCCCTGTGCTGTTTTCCATGCAAAGTCTGAGGTATGGTCTGAACCTGCCAGCTGGCTCACACACAACAAGCAAGATAAGACAGTGGTCAGGTAGGCAAAGGCTGATCTGCAGCTCCCTACAGCCTGGTGATGCCTGGATCAGGGTGAGGTGCCAGTGGTGATGGAGATGCTGGAGGGGCTTTAGGCATCTATAGGACTGGACAAAGTTGGAAATAACTTTCCTAGGATTTGACTGTTGAGTTGTGGTGGAACTCACTTGTTCATGGTGTATCTAGCCTTTACCAAGCCCAAATCATGGACCAGTGAAAATGCAGGTCAATGTAGCTTCTGACTGAAGTATGGTCTGGAAGTATGCAGAGTTTTGTTGTGACTCCATAAATAGCCTGCGACACCGTGAGCACTTCTTGTCTGTCTTTTCCAATTAAGCACTTCAGAGTTTCCCAAGGTAAATATTAATACTTCAGAAAGGAAATACTAACATGCACAAAATCATTTCCAACCTTTCTGCTTAAATAGCTATCATTTTTTAGTGAGGTCACAGCATTCAGTTTTCTATAATAAAAAATAAGCAGGATAAGTAGTTTTACTCCTGTCAAAACTTGAATGCAATTTTATGTTTTTCTTTGACTTACCCTATAAATATTTTTACTACAACATTCAAAGTTTATGAGATCTCTAAGACTTGTAAAGAGATTGAGTAACTGGAAACCAAAGGCTAATACCTACCACAGGGACTTGGGGGTTTTTCTTAAGCAAGCTATTTATTAATATTAACAAAGGGTATTTTACTGATGATCTGTTTACAAAACTGAATATTATTTTACCTTTTCATTCCAGTGTAAACAAATCCATGAGAAGGGACAAAGACCAACACCACAATGCCTGACAGTGTTGATCTTTTCCTGAGTTACAGTTTTCTAATATTATCCCTTGAACTGTTTCTAGCTGAATTGCTGCTGAGTCCAAGTGCAGCTCAGGAACTGGAAATCACAGCTGCACTGAGCCAGAGGTGAGAACAGAGTTAGCCACTGGTTGTGGATGCCTTTGACAAGCTGTGTCCTTTTGCCTGTTCGTGAGTCACTCACCAGGAGACTTTATCTTTCCTAATGCGTCTGCTATCTATAATTATGGTTGCAAGAGTTATCCACCCTTATAAGAGAATGTTACCATGCCTGAACATGATCAGGAGGAGCTGTGTCACAGGCCAGGAGGTGGGAGATGATCTGCCCATATCCACTGTGGCCACAGGAAAGCATGCAGGTTTTAGCTCATCTTCTGGCACAGCTGAGGAGAGCTCTGTGTCACTGCTTACTTGCTACTCACCATTTTATTTCTGCTCCCAAACCATGATTTACTGACTGAAGATTAACTATTCCAAAACGTTTGTGCAAGCAGGCAACCCAGCCTTCTGTGCAAACATTTGTGGATAGCCATTAAATGACTAATTTGAGCTCAGCTGAGCAAGGAGTCAAAATATTCACAGACTTTGGCTAAATCCAGACACTGCCACCTTTAGCCATCCTCTCTCTGGCTGCCCCATCTCTCAACCATCTTCAGCACCTTGGGAAGCCCACCATGCAAATGCACTCCTGGGACAGCTGTTCATCCAGAACCACGGCTGCTCCAGACTCTTTTTAATCCTCCTTTCTTTATGGATTAAGGAATTAAGCTTTAATAGGGATTAAACCTTTCCCAGCTGTAAAGACCAGCATTTATCACACAGTTACCCACAAAGCTCTTGGGTAGGTGGGGAACTAAATCTGATCAAACACGTGAAAAAGAGTACAAGGTTCTTAACTGACCAAAAACCAGAAAAATAATCCAAGCTGCCTCCCTTTATATTTATATACATGCAGTCTGTTCCTTTGGTAGGCAAGCACTTTTGGGATTTGTTATCTTCCTCTGTTTTGCATCTTCTGAGCTGGTGGTTTACTTCTTCTATACAAAAGACATGCATCTGAGAACTCCACTTTCATGCCCTGTTGCATGTTCAGTTTATGTTGCACGTGCCTAAATGATGTACATTGATTTCTCCTAATCTGCACAGTGTCTCAGAAGAACACCAAAAATACCTTGTGTGAGTGTGTTGGCCCTTTGATGGACTACAGACATCCAGCTTAATCTGAAATCAGATGTTTATCCTGCCTAAGGACCTCACTACCTCAGTAACTATAGGCAGGCTACCTATTTTTCAGGCTGGATAGCACAGCATTAGTTTACAGATGCTATTTGGAAAAAATAAGAACTGGGAGGGATTTCAAGAGGGGATCCATCCAGATCAAGTGAAAACAGAGTTTCCATGACTGACATGGATCAATTCTCTTTATAAAACTGCCCAGTGTTGAGATTTTGCCACTCTGGCCCAGTGTTTTGCCACCTAGATTACAGGAGAGAGATTCTCATTGTTGATAAAGCTTCCTGTGTCTTTTAGTCAAGGATCATGTGAATCCAAGACCTGCCCTTTCCACATTAGGTGCCATAATATTCTAAAATAAAAGATGAAAAACACTGTGTATTTTAACAGACAAATATCATGTTATTTCAATTCACACTGGTTCTGTGTCTGTGACAGTCAGTGGGAAAGGACAGCCAGAGGGGAAGGACATCTAGAGCCACTCTAAAATGGACTTTGTCACCAAGGAAAGGGTTTGGGACTCAATTTTCATGCCATGATCTGATCCACTCAGTGCAAATGCCATGACTGTGATAAGGGTAATAATTAATATGAGCACATTGATGCCTGCATGTTTGTGACCATGCTGATGGGTAGATTTTGGCAGCAGCTTCCTGGAGGTTTTGATTCCATGGCAAACTGAGGAGCCAGAGAAAGAAAGTGAGCAAACCTTGATTCAGAATAGTTTTGCTTAGTGTGGCTTCCCATCTAAAACTAAGAGAAGTTTTAATGGGGACAAGATCCTGAGACCTCTGGATGTGCCAGTCTTTCTCCAGAAGCTATATAGGGATATTTTATACCAACTGCTTTGAAAATAGGTTAAGGAGTCAGAGAAAATTAACCCAGCCATTGATAAAATGCTAATTTTCCTCCTTCCTTTTAGGGTGGTTGTTCTTCTTTTCTTCTGAGCTTTGCTTCAGGACAGAATACTGAAAATACTTCCCACATTGTCCAATCCTTGACACAGGAGCACAGCACTTTGTTGTTCAGTGGCAGCATTCAGCCAGCAGTTAGTTGCCCTCACCACATTTCCCAGCTGTCCTCTTGCTCTTGGTGGTGTCATCTCAGTGCAGATCTTGGCACATGAAGATGGTTTGGACTCCAGAAGGCAATGGGAAGGTGAGAGGAGAAGCTGTATTGCTACTGAGTTGGGTGGTGTGAGCTGGGGCTCAAAGGGTAGTCCCTGGTGAGCAGTTTTGCCCTTCATGATCCATGTCAAATCAGAGTGCTATTGCTGCATTGCACTTTCATCTGGTACCTTCGAGTCAGCATAAAAACACTATAAAACTAATGGGATTCTGTGGTAATTGTTCTGCTACAATAAACATGCTTGACATGAAACGCACTGAACTTTCTGGTTTCTCTGGTGCCCACTTCTTGCAGGGGATCATAACAGGGTGAGAGAGAGAAAGAATGGGAAATAACTCCGGAAAGAAAATTATCAAGATTATCCGGGTGACCGATAATTATGGGATTTGATATCACGGGGAAATTAACATTTTAAAGATCGGCCAAGCAGAAAAAGAAAAGCTCTCTGCTCTTTCCAAAATAAGCAAGCATTTAAGTGCACACCTCCCTCTGTAGTTGGATGGCAGTGCAGGTCATATTTATTACTGCTCTATTTGTAGACTGCCTGGGGTTTGCGTTCCAGTTCCTGGATCTCAAGTACTTCCTCACCATGTTCTTCCTTGACTCACAGTCAGCAGTGTCCTTTCCACTGGCTGCCCTGAGGTGTGCAGTAGTTTTTCATGTCTTTCCTGCAGACAGGACTGAACATGCCAGTTTTGGGAGACGGCAACCAACTCCAGATTCTCCAAAGCTGTCCATGTACAGCTATTGGGTTGGCTGTGAATTCAGTAATTTTTTTCTGGGTTTTCAAAGGAGCATTCCCTGGCTGCCTGCCACCATTTAAACAGAGCTGACACCTGGTCAAGATGACCAAGGAGCAGTGGAGGGCACCCAGATACAAGGAAAAGCTGACAGGTATGAAGCAATGTGGTGAGGCAAGAGTGGGAGGCCTGCCAAAAGAAAAATAGCAATGTGCCCATAAACTGAAAACAAACATGTTCCCTGCAAAGTGGAGCTACTCCTGGTCAGGAATGTTCGTTGACAGCAAAGCAGGCCCTAAAAAACGTTTTGCTTTAAGGCACCTAATACACACTGTCTTCATATTATCCAGTGTAGTGCTACTGGCTGAACAGGCTCTCAGGGTCTCATTGTGCTTTGTACAGGGTCACTGAGTTTGTCCTGAACCTACTGACTTCCCTGTCTTATGGTGTATTTTTAGAAGTCAGAAATGTGCCTGTTTTTCTCTGCATTTTAAATCCAAAAGACTCAGATGATTTGCCTCAAACATTCCAAAAGAAAAAATAAATCTCCCGTGGCTTCACATTACATATGAAGTGTTTCAAGCCTAACATAGATTTGGGGGTTTATGTTTGGTGGCAAAGTTAGAAAGTATTTCAGTTCAAAGTTAGAATACAGTGCTCCCTATAACCTCAAACCCCAAAGTCTGCAAATCCAATTTTAGCTCCTGATGGACTCTAGCCATGAAGTGAGCTAAATACCTAGCTGTTGCCTAAGTATTACTTTAGATGGCAAAGTTCAAAATTTAGGCTCTCAAAGCTCTCACTCTGCAAATCACAAGCATTGAACAGCAAAGTGCTCTGCATGCTTAAGTATATATTTTATGGGCATGCAATCCTGAGCATCCCAGTTTCTACTTCTCACATTGTGCCCTTCCATGGAGCTAACCTTGCCCTGAAGGAGGCTTTGAGTGCCATGTTTCTCTTCCCTGACATCCAAGTACCTTAAATGCCATTCTCTACAGTCAAATACTGTCTTGTCTATTTAGTCTAAATCAGGTGTTCGTAAGAGAGGTCTACCTAGGAAAGGTTTCTGAGCATTTTCACAGAAAATGTCTGTATTGGGTTCCAGTGCCCTCAGGATGGTTTGGGGTTTGAATCAAGGCATCTGACACAGCTGACAAGTGCTGATGCAACTGAAGAACCAGCACTGAGGAGACAGGGAGGAAATGGGAGGTAATGGTGGGGAGGAAGAAGATAAAGCCTCTGCTTGTTGTATCATTTATGTTTGTTCCCACTGGCCTTTCAGCATCACTGTACCATGTTCTGAGATATCTTACATTACAGGCACTGTAATTTAGTGATAAAAAATTACCTGGATTCACCTGAAGAAGTATCTTTGATCTGGAGGAGAGGAAGTGAAAACAGGAATTCCTTTGTACTCAGTAAAAAACTGGTTCAAGCTCAGTGGGGGATCGAAGAAAAAGAAGTTAATGTAGACATGTTTGTTATTTTGCCTATATCTGCATTTCTCCTGGGCTACCAAAATAGTAAAATTAATTTAATTTCATCAATTTTAGTGTCCTTGGATCTTTTCAGTCCTCTTTACCTGTGTTTGTACAACAAAGCAGCAGTTTCTGAATTCAGATTGTCCATTAGACTGGTGCTCCAGCAAAGGGGATATTTAAGCAACCACCTTTACTGACAAGGAGAAGAGTATAGCCAGTATGTGGATGCATAGTTTTAGAAGAGCTCTTTCTACCAGGTTGAGCATTAGCTATATGCACAGGCAATCAGGCTTCCCCTGCTCACCAGGTAGCAGCATTGCCTTCTCTGGCACATTTCCAATTCGCAGGAAGTTTAGTGTTGGTTTGCAAAATTGAGACTATTTTACCCTGCTGTCTAAGGTCTCCAGGTCTCATACTGACACCCACGGAGAATTTGACACCAATTTGAAGACAGAGTCAAAAAGGCTAGTGCTTGAACTGCAGTAATATTCACTGAACTTCTCTCAGAGTCAAAAAGTAATCTATTAGGGTATATTCCTGCCAAATTTTTAATATTTGTATAACTCAGGCATAGACTCCAACAGCAAATAGAATAATAGTATCCGTAACACAAGCTTGGCTACCATTTCCAATTGACATGCAATAAAGGTCAAGTCCTGCTTCCCCTGAACTCAACGTGAAAATCCTAATTAACTTCAATAAAGAGCAGAATGGGCCCCAAAGAGTTAACAGTAGTAGGATATAAAACAGAAATGAAATAACTCCTTAATCAAAAAATTATGTCTTACAGCCAGAGCAACCTCTCTAGTGTTGTACAGTTCAAAATAGGAGCAGAATTTCAGCCTCTAACATTCATTGATACCATTTCAGATGCAAATGTTGTGATCTTTTCAGTGCCAGAGACAACACATTCCAATATGCATAACATTTTAGTTACTTATCTTCTCTGAGTTGCAGGGCATAATGCTTTTCACTGCTTAGAAATAACTCAGCTTTGAGTCACCACTGAAAAACCCTGTTCTAAATTGGATTTCCCCAATGAACCTGGACTGTCTCAATTTGAAAAGTCCAAAAAAACCACAAAACCTGCTTTATAGCCCATAGTTTGTGTCTGCTGAGAGGAAAGACCAGATCAAGGCCACGCAAGGATGGGGGGAACCCAGGGATCCTCGGTATGGTGGAGACAATTGCACTGCATGGGGCAAAGGGGCTGGAACATACCCATGCTCTCAAAGCCATCACTGTCATCCCCACCTCCTGCCAAGCAGGAGTGCATTTCCAGGCTGAAACCCTTGTCATTGATTTCAAGGCAGTCAGACTCCCACTGACTTTGAAAAAGCTCTTCCTATATCTCCCACCATGCCTGTGCTCAGCACCGTGGTGTGACACGTTATCCAGCAGGCACTGACAAGAGCAGGAAGGTTTGGGATGCAAACCTGGGTTTCCTGGAAGCTTCACAGCCTTATACTTCAGCTAAAGGACCACCACACAGGACAAGCTAATAAAGGTCTGCACAGCTTACTTTATTGTGTTTCTCATTCTAAGGGAAACACGCAGCAAAGACTTGGCCACAAACTAATCTGTTCATGTTCTTTTAAACAGAGCATATTTCTAGCGGTACAAGCACTTTTCTCCATCAGAACTTTTGTGCCCACTAATCCATGGGTTCAGCTTTCACACCTTCACCACCACTTTCACTCCACTCCCTTTGCAGGCAGAGGGACTGGAAAGCATTTCTGGGAAAGTTTTGTGCTAGTGCTGCTTCCTGTGAGTGTTGAGGAAATTGAGCAGGTTGAGGCTGCACTTGCTAAGGCAAAACTGAGACCAGATTCCTCATAACACATTCTCCATTGAAAGGTCCTGCAAAGCCCTGAGGGTACAAGAAGTACCAGTCAGACTGAGAATTGTAAATCCTTAATGTATGACTGTAAGGGAAGAGCAGCAAACACAGTGTTTGAGGGGGAACTAGGATGGAGGAAAAGGAAGACCTCCTAACTAATTTATACTGAGACAAACCCAATTCATTTTGGCAGGTTTCTGAACTAAGACGTTGGCATAGCATAACTGTAAATAATGTGACAATAAAATAATTAAAGGAGTAGTATCAGGTCATGTCTGCCAAACCTGAAAATTTTATTTTCAATAAACATTGTCTAAAATTTCAAAAGAGATTTACAAATCATATTTGACAACTGAGTAGCCTGTAGTGTTACTGGCTAACTTAAGTATGTAGAGTGAAGGTCTTTGCACTTGCTTTTAAGACCTAAACATAATTGATTGAATTCTTTCTATTTGGGCAGTGATTTACCATCATGCCATTACTTCCTTTAGGGCTTCACAAGTATTACTTCTTGTTGAAAAGAAGACTGTCTTGCACAATGATCATTTAATTCTTCAGGTGGTTTTTTTTTCAAACTGGCATACCCTTTGAAGGAAAACTTAAACTTTTGGAACTTTTGAATTATTAATTCATACTTTCCTTTAATAAAACATATATTCAATGCTGAATTTAAATAAATAAATCTTTTATTGTGAAAATATTGCAGAGTTTTTCATAATTTTCTGCAGATCAAAAAAACATTCATGAATTAAGAATGCAATTCTGCCAATGCCAGCTTGCACTGTCTCAAGTTCTAGCTTACAGTGAATTAAAACTTCTGAAAATTATGTTCTATTGTGCACCAACAGAAAGACTTTGTACCACTACTCTGTGGAATACAGCTAAAAGCATCTAGTAAATCTATGCTACATCAAATTCTATTCTTCCTTTAAACACCCCTACAGTAAAAGAGCAGCAGGACCCCAGATGGGGTTTCACCAGAGCAGAGTAGAGGAGAAGACTCACCTCTCACTGTCACATTTTGCGGACTCAGCTGTCCTGGTCACATTTCTTTTGAAGAAGCTCAGAACGTGGTTGGCTTTCTGGGCTGCAAGAGCACATTGCTGGATCATAATCAGTGTTTTATCCACCAACACCACCGAGTTCTTCTCCATAAGGCTGCTTTTCATCCACTCATTGCCCTGCCTGTATCCATGTCTGGGATTGCCCTGACCCAGGTTCCCATCAGCCCAGTTCTCCAGACTGTTGAGGTCCACAGGCTTGGCTGTTCTTAAGGCTGCAGCAGATGAACCTTGCAAATCAACCACTTTTCCCAGACTCCTCTTCCTTACCTGTGTGCATGTTAGTGGTGGGCTCATCTCTGTCTTGTTTGTTGGCTTTGAGGTCTTTCCTGTCCAGTCCGCTCTGTGCCCTTTCTTTGACATCCTGGTCTGCCACTTCACAACTTCTTCATGAGTTGTCATCTCCAGTTTCCATCATTTCTTTTTTTAATGTCTCCTCAGGTTGGTCAACCTTTTGGCAAAGATGTTTTGTTCTGCTTGGTCAGGTGGATCTCAACTTTTCCTAGCAGTCCTCAATTCTCAGAGTCCTTTGGCTGTAAAAGCCAAATCCCTGTTCCCAACATCATCTGTGCATCCATGTGTTGACCTTCAGGATCTGCCTAGCTCTTCATCCTCTGTGGCAGGATTAAGGAGAAACACACCTGGTCCTTAGGCTCTTGGCCTTCGCTCCAGAGCCATGGAATCATTCTTGTTAGGTTTCACATAACTATTCAGGCTGAAACTAAAAGGTGAAACAAATGAGTCCATTTTTCAAAGCTGTTCATATTTCAAAGGAGGTGTGAGAGAAACAGAGACTGGAACATGGATTTCATTTCCTTTCCTGTACTCAAAGATTTGACATTTGCAGACTCTTCTATTAGGTTTGCAAATCTTCTCTTCTTGTAGCCCTCAAGGAAAAGAGAAAAAGAAATGTGAATCCACAATTTAAACAAAAAACATTCCCTGCCATTAGCATTTCTTTGATGATCCTTTGGTTTATTGTTGTGCGTTAACTTCTGTATAATCACATAATTGCTACAACATTCATATAAATAATGCATTTGGAAGAGAAAGTAAACAGTGTGTCACATTCTATTCTCCAGTGATTTTAGTGGGACCCTCTAGCTTGACTTCAGTGGTAAAGCTGCTTTTTTGCCTCAGGGTAGCTAACGTCTGTTAACAAAGTCGAAGTAAACAGGGAAAATAAAAGCACTTTCTTTTTATCACGAGATAAATTCAGTGGGTCTGCCCTAAGCCACTCAGTTGAATTTGCTCCATGGTAAAACTAACGTGTCTTGTCTTTGCTGTATTGGTACCTCAGGGAACCTGATGTGTATTAGCTATCATTAGCAGAAAAGAAAAACACCATTTGTAGCTCCCTCTCCTTCCCCAGGTCCTCATGGGTTTTTCTTTTATGAAATTTTCTGGTAAAAGCTTCTATGAAGTCACAGAACAGAGTTGCCCATGTCTGCCAGCTGTTTTTTTGCACTACATGAAAATATTTCTCAAGTACAATCCTCTCTTCTCTCTCCTTTTCAAACACTTACAGTTTAAAAAAAGCCAAACCCTTCAGTATTTGGCACAGTTTCAGCTACAAGATCTACAGCCAGTTTTGAAAACTGCAACTTATAATGAGCTAATTTTACAGTTAGAAAAAGGTTGTGTCACTTCGAAAGAGGCAGATACAGCTGGAAAGGAGACAACTGAATTGTGCACTGCAAGTACTGGGATTTTGCCTGTCTATTTCAGGCTGTATTTTACCAGGTTTTTATAAACAGGAGCTTCAAATACTGTTCTTACAGGTTTGGTGTGTTCAGAGATGGATCAGTTTTAGCCAGTTTTATTGCACAGACACACACAGGAAAGAGGGTGTATAAGAAGAGGGCAAGACTACATGTCCATAGATATGTGAGGTCTTTATTTTGTTGAATATGTTTACAACCCTATGAGTCTATTAGACACATGGGTAGGATCTGAGGGTCTTCATACCAGCTTCCCAAAGAATGCAAAAGGAGGAAAATGTTTGACAAGACTAATAAGATTAGCACCAGGAGGGTTCAGTGCTGTACTCATCCATATATTCACTGTCTGGTGACAAGTTGAGTGACTTTTTACAGATAAACTAGACAAGGCTTCCCAAAGGAGAAGGATAAAGTTGTAAGCAGATAGAACAGCAAACAACTCAGAAGACAGGCAGATCCTGAGAAAGAGAAGCATTTACCATGAGGAGCATTGTTGAAGGAGAGATAATGGGCAGCTAATGGCTGCAATGCCATATGTAGGTGCCTGGATTTTCTGAACACCTCCCCTGCACCAGAGAGACAAGACCAGTGAAGAAGTTTGATGACTCATTTAAGCATCCTGCCCAGGCATGGCTATTCAAAAGACAGACTTGGATGACAGCAAAGAAAAGGCAGCTCTTACATCTTGTGCTTCACCCCCATCCACAGCTAATTCCTTTTGCACATCCCAATCTCTGCCTTTTCACTCAGTTTCTTGCCTGTCAAGATTCCCTGAAGTCCCTGGACAGCAGCACTCTGTTTATCCCAGGTGAGTCTGGAGTGCTCAGAGGAGCTGCCTGGGTATAGGCTGTTAGAAACATTTTGGTCCCCAGGCAATTCTATGTGTCATTGGCACAGTAAAACATCTTTCTGCCTATAGTCCAACACAGATTGTACTCCCACGTCGTATTGCACTGGGACACCATTTCCTGAGAAACATCCTGCAAATTTCAGAGCAAGAGAAATAATTCCCACTTTGAATGCAAAAAGTAGCTCAATTTGTTCATCCTTGGTCTTGAAGTGCTTTCCTACTGCAATGAGACCAGGATCAACATGTGTTAATATCTAAGACTTTGTATTCTCTAAGCCTGCCTTTCTATCAACTCAAGCAGCAGCTCCAGCTGTTACTGCCTACAGACTATCAGAGTTTCTATATTCCTCATGAGGATTGTCCTAGATAAGACTAGGAATGACTAATGGTAAAATGTAGGCAGATACCTGGACTCCCCTCTACATTACTGCTTCCACCACTACGATCAGTGGGTGGGTGGGAAAACCCTAATGCAACTGCCTGTATAGACAGCTTGTGAAGGCAGATGTGTAAATGGAGTAACTAAAATTTCCAAAGCTTCTTCAGTTTTCTACCTATCTTTGTTGTCCAACTCATGGTATCACTAGTCTTTATGTTTTTGTGAAAGCACAGTTGTGTCTGTCATCAGCTTTGGGTGATAAGATCAGATTTTGAACTTGGATGCCAACCACATGGTAATTCTCTGCTCTATAAAGAAAAGAAAGACAATAACAAGCCCTCAGTACTGGTTTTGTTTCCTCTGAGCCTCATTAGGCACTTAGCCAGTGACTAGTCAGGTACAAAGGGGCAAGGACTCAGAAACGGGCCTCAGAGGTCCTGCCTTCCATCTGTGAGGGGTAAGTGTGAACCATAAGCCAAATTCATTTAGTTCCTTTTACATAATTGTCAGCTTTGCTCAAAGCGGTTTCTTCTCCTTGGTTGCAAGGGAAGACAGTCAATTGTTGTTCTATTCACATCGTCACATAAACCCATCTGACAGGCATGACAGCAACTGCTTGCTAATTATGGAGCAAAATTTGCAGTGC
Organism: Acanthisitta chloris; assembly: GCF_000695815.1. NCBI lineage: Eukaryota > Metazoa > Chordata > Aves > Passeriformes > Acanthisittidae > Acanthisitta > Acanthisitta chloris. The sequence goes on from NW_008662076.1 coordinate 155,149, forward strand.
AAGGTTTGTTGTGCCAACGGTCCCCAGAACAATCCTGGGATTGTTTTATGAGAAGATTGGGCAGTCAGGGTTGAGCACTTTTGCTTCAATTATCCCCATGTGCTGTCACGGCTTGGAGCTGCTCTAGTGGAATGAAGAGATGAAAATAAATGAGCTCTGCTCCAACCCTGGGAGCAGTTGCTGAACCCTGAAGAGCTCAGTTGGTTGTATCTTTGTTAGTTGCTATTACAGATATTATTGCCTGGTAGTGGCACTGAATCTGAGGGCCCATTAGCACTTCTATGCTACGTCCAGGGATTATAGCTCCACTGCAGAGACTTACTCTGGAGTGAAACTCAGTATGTGGTCCCAGCTAAACTCATCTCTCTAACTTTATTATTCACTACTTTGGGTGCCTAATAAAGTTCAGATATTGTTGCATTGGATGTAGCTGATGTAGCTGACTTTATCAAGAAGAGGAATTGATTTATGGGTGAAGGGTGATTAACAGAGAAGTCCACCTCACTGGGGTGGAATTAAAAAAAAATCAAAGAATTAATTGCTTAATGTAGGAATCTGAATGATGTGCAGACAACTAAAAATATTATTCTAAAAGAAGAAGTGTAATCAGCTGGTCATAAATCAGAATTATCATTTTCCAGAATATTCCAAAAGAAAATTAATTCCTACTGAAGTTACTGGGCTTCATCTTCTCAGCTTCTTACATGACCTGGATTGGCAAAGAACCTTCACTAGCCCTAACTGATTATGTTGCTCAAGAATTTCCTCTTTGCTACCTGAGTACACTTGTATGGCTGTCATTTCCAACAGATCTTCAGTGATAAATTGGAAAAATAAAACTTGGAGAGGGGCTATGTTTGTTTCTTTCAGCCAGTTACTCTAGAACATGCCATCCCTTTGCAAAAAACAAGAATCAAGGCCTCTCCATGGACTTTGTCTGATACACAACCTCCATGTCTGGCTAACCCCAGAGTCAGTTCATCAGTTCATTTCCCTCTCTCATCACCACTCTTCCTCCCACATCTATTCCTCCTGCTCCCCCTCTACCCCCTGCAGCACTGATCAGGTCACAGCAGGACCAGTCAGCTTAGTATCCCAGAAGAAAACTATTCCATCCTTCTGCTGAGTTGGTTTTCTAGCAGATGGCACATTTCATCAGCTCACCAGGCTGTCAGACAAGCCAGAGGCAGAGGGCTCTCAACTGGGGGCAACGGTGTGATCATGCCTTTTGTTTGGAGCAAGACATGAGATTAAATCCCCTGAAACTTTTAACCATATCCTCTTGTCTCTACAGATCTGCAGCATGGATTTAGACTGCAGAGAAGGAGAACTTAGGCCACAGATTCACTAAAAGTTTGCCTAGAGCCATTCAGAGTACTGGAGCAGCATAACTCTACAATAGCAAATATTATAAAAATATAATATTATTATAATAATAAATTCTAACAAATACTCCTCTCTGGCATAGCATGCAAAGACTCCTGAAGGAGTTATTCCTCTCTTTCATGGATGTGAATTATGTGACATGGATCATCTTAATCGCAGGCAAGCAGGATATCTTTCCCTGTTCCACAGAGATTATGATGTTCCCACTGGAAGTGTTTTGGGAAGATGGGAAGAACTCTAGAAAATCTAAGGTTTCATCAAATTTGAATTTTGTAGTAGAGCCTTCTTTCTACCCATCCCTAACCCACCATACCCACAAATACAGCCTTTTCAGAAACATCTTCCCCCTAGAGGGATCTTCACTGTCACTGGAAGCAGCAGCCCAGGGCTTCACTCCCCTCTTTTCTCCTCTCCTCTAGGTATTCCTCTCACCTCTGCCCTTTGTGCACTGTGTTATGAGTGAGCAGAAAACCAATCTGGCTGAGGAAAAATCCTTTTGCTGTGTTCAGATTAGTTCATTGCAAGACCTACTACACCGGTGCTGAGACACCACAAAACAGCCATCAGGTCTGGTGAACAGGGAGCTCTGACTTCTGCTTGTCAGATTAAAGCAACCAGAGAACTGCAGACCAGGTACTTACATGAGGTTAAAAGAAAGCAGTTAATTGTTCTTTAATCTGGACATCAGAAATATGATGAAAGACAGTAGCTGGAATTTGATTCAAATTCAAGTTGAGAGTAGGATTAGGTTCATTGCAGTGATATAGTATTCTGCAATATGCAACTCGTTCTCTCCCAGTTAACCAGCTCTACTTTGTGTGAATTAGTTGAATATTAGGGGAATTCCTAATACTTTCTGGCCCATGAATGCTTAACCAGAAAGAGTTATGAGAGCATTTGAAAATCCTGCTGTTGGGGCATATCTAAGAGATCATAACTCAAACCTCTACTCTAGGTGAGGTAGGAGAGGAGCTCCAAGCTGGTCTCCCACACTCCCAATGGGGACATTAAAAAGCTACCAGAAAGCAGGATGGAAGAAGTGAGGTCTCTGTGTTGTTGTATGATCTTACATCTTACAATCAACTCCAGAGACAAGATACGCAGGGAAATGCATGGTACACTGGGGCTTGGACATGAGTCTAACCAGCCTGTTGCCTATGATATGAGGACACATCTGTGTGGACCTTCTTTACCTGTAAAAAATGCAAACATTGACAAGTTTAGGAAGCAATGGATCACTGCTCTGGAAGCACCAGCACATGCAGGTCTTAAGAATGTAACTGGCATTCTGTATACTGAAGTCCCCCACAGGAATCTGGCCAAAGATGTATTTTGTGGCTTTTGTTTTTAAACACACAAACACAGAAAATGTACAGCTGAGTATTTCAACAACGTACCTACAGCGGATGTGGACTGTGTGGGCTGGGGGGTCTTAAAGAAAAGCCTGGATTCCTTTCTGAAAGGCACACTCCAGTTCAGCCAGAGGTTATAGGCTTCATACAGAAATTCCTCAGCTACAATCTGTGTTTTAATGCAGCAGGTCAAACCACCCTCATAATAGTACCTCTTGTCTTATATAGATTATATGACATTTAAGAGGGGAAAGGGGGCACTTGAAGCTAAATCTCAGGATACTCCGACGTCTGATGGTGTACAGGTCTGGTAAATGGATTTAGACACTCTTAACAAGAATACTTCAGTTTTCAGTCAGCCTCTAACTGTTTTATTGCTGGTGTGAGGTAACTTCAGGGTTAGCTTTCCCCAAAAGCTGGCCCAAATAGGGTTTTTCCCCATACAAGTTTAAACAACTTTCAACCTAGTCTAAACACACCCTGAAGGACAGACCTGGATAAACACACCATCCCAGAAGACCACTGGGGTATTTCCCCAGAGGGTTTCACAAGAAACTAGCAGAGCTATTGGGGTAACTCAGCCCTCCTCTCCTCACACTGAGTGGGATGTCAAGGGGAATGTGGTGAAATGCAACAGCTGGATCATGCAGACTTGTCTAGCTCTAGGAGGAAGGTGCCCTTGCCAGCCTACAGGTATGGGACTTCCCCTCAATGTCAGTGTGGAGGGAGGATTTGGAGCAGATGAGGGGGAGGCACTCTGTGGTTTTGCCAGGCAATGTCTGAGAAATCACCAGGGTAGGCAGGAGCATAGAGGACCATGCATGAAAAGGATACAAGGAGAAGCCAAGGTGGTGCAAGAGAAGGGGTGGATTTCAGGATATGAAATGGGGGCTGAAAGACAGCAAAGGGCAAGGCAATAGACAGCCTTACAGGTGCAGACATGAAGTTTGCTTTGCTCCATCGGCAGCTGTCATCTACATTACCATCCAGAGAAGTAGCCACTATTTCTGAAGAGAGCTAAAGCTGCCTTGTTGTTGGCAAGCTCACATACTGCTTCTGCAAAAAACTGCAGCAATGCAGAGCACAGCATGAGACTCTGAACTCAGCTGTCATCTCAAGGAAATACTCTTGCAGTTAGTTTGGCCCCACTGTGCAAGATGACAACTTTAACCACAGGTGCATCAGTGGTGCACACACACACACACACACACACACACATGGTGTGCTTAAGAAGACAACAGTAGTTAGATGGGAGAGAAAGAGCACTTCAGAAAACAGAAGCATGAGGCTATCCTATTCTTTGTGTATGTTTGGAGCTGTTGAGGCCACAGAGCTGGAGGCTGCAGTAACTAAGGCATGAAATGAAGCCCTGGGCAGAAGCTGAGTTGATAGCATGTCATAAGGCCCTTTTCCTGAGTTGTTTGAACAGCTTACATTTTTTCTATAGTTATTGCTTGCTCAAAGATGATTGCAGTTATTTCCATGAGTAACTCTTGGCTGCTGTGTCCTTTGCAAGGAGTTCACTGCAGTCAGCTGATAGCTGAAATTCAAGACTGGTTAGTCCCTGTTCACTTAGGTCACTTGTTCTGCTGTAGAGAAAAAATTGCTTCACAGTAGAACACATGCCAAGGCTGCCAGTGCCATGTCTCCTCACACCCCAGGAACCAGCATTCACAGGTTGGGACAGTGGGACAAGCCTGTTGCTGTTCCCTGGCTGCACAAATGCCAGCATAGCATTTGCAAACATGGGATGGAGTATTCCTGGGTGCTTTTTAATTGCTGCTCCAAGCTCATCAATGTGCTTTGGGCAGTAACAAGAAAGAGAAGCACCACGGGATGCCAACAGGACCCTGAGCCATGGCAGAATCCAGTGTCCCTGAGCAGGCTCAGGCAGCATGGGATAGGATCAGGTGAGGATCCAAACTGAAATGAAAAGCTAACTATGCTGTTGAAGTGAAGCTCTGTCAGTTTCCCAGGCTCAGCAGAGTGAACAGACACGTGCATGTGAGAGCTGCAGAATTTATCAAAGATAACAGAGCCTTAGTGTGAGACAGTAAAATAAGATCAATATACCCAGGCAGCAGATGAGGCTTTCAGGCTCCTGTCACAAAAAGTTGAACTGTTTTAAATCGTGTTTCAAGTATATCTAAGTTGTTAATTACAGCCCACATACTCTACAAGGAGACAAATATAAGATCTGAGACTTTCAGAACAAGGACATCAGGAGGAAGAATAAATTGATTCAGTCTGGAGAAGTGTCACTATTAGATGATATAAATAGCATGTTTGTTTCCCCAGCAGCTTTTCCAGCTTCTGTGCTTTGAAGTGTTTCATTTCGTAGTCTCAATTGCACCCTGAAACTCCGAAATTAAACCAAAAGCTCTTCCATCTTAATGAACTACAGGGCTTAAAATTATAATTTTATTGCATTTCCTATCCTGGTGAGGTTAACTAGAGTCTGGAAAGTGCACACTGCCCATTAAGGATCATTAGGAAAGCATTTGGAAGTTACACAGCTTCCTTGGACTTTTACCATTAATAGTTCCTTCTGTGGACATTCAGAGGAAAAACAGGTTTTCATACGCAAATATAAAACTGTTTGAATAAATATACCATCTATGACAACTCCGCTTGTCCTCTAAGGATTTCCAAACCCTTCTCTTCCCCCTGCCTTCCTATGAGTCCTTCAAAACTTTATATATACTATTATGCAGGCTGTTGGTGGCTCCCTGGAAGGTGAGACCAAGATCCATTGCATAAAAACATGGAAGAGACTAGCAGGCGCCTGGGAAGACTAGAAATCTAGCTAACTTTGTCCTTTTATTCTGTCCCACCTGCCCTTTCTTGTACTTTGTTTACAGCACATTCTCCTCTCCTTAGCTGGCAATGGGATCCATGTACCACATTTGTGCTCTGCTCTGGGGTGCCAAGTGACCCACTGTCACTGCCTGGCAGCCTGTGCCTGTTGAACTCAGCTCCTGTTGAGAGCTGCCTTGTCAAAACCTTTTCCACATTATGATGGAAACCAAGTTAGAAATAACTCAGGAGCTGGCAAGATTTCTCAGAGCTTTCATTTCATGAGGTGCTTTGCTGCCAAGCTATGTTATTCACATCTTGGAGATCTGTAGGATGATTTCTTTAATGCATTTCCCTCTGAGGTGGGGATGAGAGATATAAAGTCTAACGCTTGTAAAATCTCTGTATTCCAACATAAGAGTCAGCAAGCTAAACATACAGTGATTAGGAAGCAGAGCTGTCATCAATCCTGTCATGTTCAGCTACGTGGGATGAGTCTAACGCTTCTGGCAAAGTTGTGTTCAATGCTCCACTTTTTCATGGCTGCTGTCTGGCACTTTGGTTCACCAGGTGGGAATAACATTGCACTTTGCATATTTATCACACAAGGTGCAGCTTTGCTGTAAGCAAACACAGTGCAAGGGTCCCAGGTGTCCAGTCAAGTGTCCATGCTGGCCAGGGAGATTATACATCCATATCTCCTTCACTCTCCGTATAGATGTCCTAGAAAGCAAATTCTGCAGCACAGGTTTATGAAAGACCATAATCGGTGGCAGGGAGAGTTAACACCCATTGTGGACCTTGCACAGCAAAACAAAGCACAGGCTAATTTGCCTCTGTGAAGTGTTCAACAGCAAAGAATCAGCACAGGAGAAGAGGGTCTGTTTCACTCAAAAGCAAGATCAAAAGTTGATCCATGATTATGTGCCCAAAGCCAATGCGTTTTAAAAAATGCAAAAGGATCCTTTTCCTCAAGGTCAGAGAGTGATGGAGCAGCATCAAAGAGAAACTCCAGAAATGCCTCTTTATTTGAGGGAGGCACCACTGCAGGCAGCAATCAGGCTGCCATCTATCCTTTCATTGGGTCAAAGCTGACCTAGGAGGATAAACATGGACTGCTTCACACCAGAAAGCAAAGCAGACAGTTGGAAACCTATGTTAAAAATATGTATATAAAAATCTCTGCCACTGATTGTTTAGCCATTAATCCCTGGCCAAAAGCATTTCCAGCCAGAGGCTGTCAGATGTGGCACTCAGGAGCATGGTTTAGTGGTGGATTTGACAGTGCTGGTTTAACAGTTGGATGATGATCTTAAAGGTCTTTTCCAACCTAAATGATTCTATGATTCTATTTTATGAAAAAGTCTTATAAAACTTGTTCTCACAGTAAGTTAAAAAAGAAGTAGACAGGGCAGGGGTTTGGAGATCCAAGTTAAAAAAGTAGACAGGGCAGGGGTTTGGAGATCTTGTCTCCAAATCTACAATCTACAGCTACCTGTGGGCAGTGGAAAAATACTACTGAACAACTAATTACCAAATGTGTTGGGTAACAAAATCCTGATTTCAATATCTGCAGGAGGTAGACAGGAAGGTGCCAGCCTGAAGCCTGTAATTATTTTTATTTCTGGCAAGAATCAGATAAACTTCTAATAATAACTACAGGCACAAAGTTTCAGTCAGAAAAGTAGGGGATAGTTATTCCCAGCTGCAAGGAAGAACAAAGTAGGTAGGAAATGTCCTGATGTAGGTGCACCAAGGTAAAAGGATGGGACTTGTGCAATGTGGTGACACTGCAAAGGCAACCCAGCCCCCAATCCCAGGGCAGGGACTGCTCCAGGGTACCTCTTTGCTCCTTGGGGCAGCAAGGCTGGATGAAAACTTTTTATAAGCACCTTGGCTGTCTTCTTCCTCCTGTCCTGAGACTGCAAAGCTTGTGATGCTGATGAAGAGAGAGAGATGCATCATCCCTGAGGGACTATGGGCCAGGCTGCAGCTGCAGCAGTGCTGTGTGACTTTGTGGTTGGTGCCACTACAGGGTGGGTGAAAGTCCTTTTGCCATGGGAGAAGCTTTCCCTCTCCCCAGGAAGCTCTGATTTGGGTAGTGTGTTTCACTGCTGTGATTCTTCCCACTTCATCCCTCACAAAGCCCTGATTTCTGGATGGAGGTGTTTTTCTAAATATGCTCATGAAGAGACTGGGTGTACTCTGGTTTGTGGCAGAAACTTACAGCCCAGCCCAACAATCACTGAGCAGGGCAGTGGCTGAGTCCCCACCACCAGCACTTCTGCTCAGAGACAACTCCTTATCACTGGGCTGTCCCTCTAGGGTATGGTCTTTTTCAGATGCTTTGCTGGGGCCACATGCAGCTTCTCTAGCCTCCCTGACTGCCCCATCCATTGTTCAGTTCCTCTCCCAGTGATACCACTGACATTTTTTGAGTCATTCCATTTCTCCACCACAACATTCTCCTGTCAGCTAGTTAACATGGTAATTATACAAGGAGTACACATCAAAGCAAAGCCGTCTTGGTACAGCAGTTTCCATATGCTGCTTACCCTGCACATCCCACAGTCCTCCTATTTCCACCACCCTGGTCCCTTTTATTTCTGCAGTGTCCAACACAGCCACTTTGTTTGTGCTCAGTGCGCTTCCACATGCCATCGGCGGCGCAGCTTACCACCCTGCTCGCCATCCACAGATCCCTGTTTGATTGCTGAGGCATTAAATATGTACACTTGTGGTGGTGTGTAAAATCTGTGACCACATTAGCCACACTGTCAAGTTTAGGAAAATCCAAACTGAGTTATGGTGGGGAAACAACTTTCCACATCAGCAGAAGAAAGAGTCTGAATTAACTGGAACACTCATAGGCTTAGATTTGGTTTCCAAGATCTACCCATTCCACATCTCTGCCTGGACTACATATTTTTTCAATTGGGCTGTCTGTCTCTGCTCCTTCCAGGAAGTCAGACACAAGGCTGGTTCACCAGTGCATTTTAGAAGTAGGAGCAGTATGGTGTCTTCCCTGAGCTAGGTCTGGAGTGCAGATTAAACCCAACTTAAGTGACACTTTTTTGACTTCATCAGGACAAAGTAACTCTTCAGCAATTACCAGCAGACCCATTTACAGAGACAGACAAACTAAGATGTTTCACTGTTCTCCCATATTCCTTGTACCAAGACTAGGCTTTTTCATTCCTTGTTCAGTGAATGTATTCTGTGCCTACCCAAGACCCTCCTTTACAACTCCAGCTACACACATTACAAGCTGGTGAGTTACTGCACTGCTGTTTTTCCATATACAGCATATCAGAGAGTGATAGACCTATACCACACTGCTGCTGCTGAAGAGGTTCATATCCCACAGAAGGGAGGAAAAGAGAGAGCAGCTCTGGGCCCTCCACAGCTCCCCTGACACCTCACCCCACTCCTAGAAATCATATTCCAGTTCTTCATATCTCTCTGCCATCAGCTCTTCTGGACATGCAGTAGGTCCAGCCACCAGACAGGAACCAGTCAGCTCTGAGCACCAGGTCCCAGGAGGTGAACACCTCCCTGACCATGGCACCTGCTGGCTGGGCCTCAGTGGTTACCTGGAAATGGGCCAAATACAGGGAATTAAAGTGAGAATCCATCAGCCTTGTACAAGTGCCACATGGAGCACAGGTATGGGATCATGATCCAGTAGCCATCTGTAGCTCAGAACTCCATGCATGGGATTTGGCTGCTGTGCACAGCAGAAACCCTGCCACTGAGTCACACAGTCCCAAGCTTCCCTTGGAAGTGGCTGCATTAACTTTGGAAAGTTTCTCAAAGCCTAAGAAACAAAAGAATCTCCCAGTTTTGCAGATGTGGAAATTGTCCCTTTGTGGATGATTGTCCCATCTGAAAGAATAGCTATTGGCCACTGTGACACTGTCCAATTTCAAGTTGGTGATGAGGGAAATCAGATGTACAGGGTTGCCTACAGGCACAGTAAACTTTTGAGCATTGATTAGGTTCAACATCTTTAAAATAGTCTTTTGCTAAGTCTTATCTGCACCTATGTCAATGAAAGGCAGCTGGAGCTTGAGCCTCCACAGCCCCAGAATTTTCTGGTATCCATAAATTCTGCAGGAAAAGTGCCCTCATGTTGCTGCAGTCATGTCCACATTTGCCTTCAAGGCCTAACAATCACATAGATATTTAATAGAAGATTAATTTTAAAAGTCTGGAAACTTGTAAGGTAGAAGACCATAGCAAACTAGCATTGGTAGTTGCTGATCACCAAAGAGGAAAATCTGACCCAGGATAGCAATGTGGAGAACTAGGAGATACAGTGCCTACATTTTGCTGATGTAAGGAACTGATTTAAGTCATGTCCACATAAAGCTGCTCTGTTTAGGTGCATATATACAACAGCAAAATCCACGGTCTAATACTTTATAGAGGCTTAGTATGAATGAAGAGAACACACTGTTTGAGCTCTATGGTCCTTACAATCAATACCTTAATCTTAAAGTTATTCATTTACATGACTGCTGGCAAAAGTCTCACCAGCTCTCCAAAACCAGTCACAAATTAGATCCAATCCTACACATGGAGCATACAAAGGACAGAGAAGGAAGGGTAATTAAGAGCAGCACAAAATTTACAGTGCAATTAGATGGTATAGTACAAAAGCCCTTTGCTTTCAAAGCTCAACTAAGGAGCACAGGGACACCACTCTCTCCTCCCTCTGTATTTCAGCAGTCCTGGCTTAGACCTTGCAAATCGTTGGACAACAACTACTTTAGCAATAGGTTTTGCTTAATTTAGCACCACTGAAGGGCAAGGTTTCCAATGGGGTGTAAGTAGTTCAGCACACACGAGCATGCTTAGGGAAGATCTCATTTCTTCAGATTGCCTTGAAAAGGCCCCATTTAAAAACAATTAACTTTTCCTAAAGGTAATCTTCAGTGGTTTTCCTCTAATATCTTAACATCTGACATGTGTTTTATTTAACATCAGATTCATATCCACTCTGAATTCCTTAAAAATCTTTGAACAGATCTGCGTTCACTTCATTTATTCCTTTAAAAGAACATATCACCTATCAGAAGGCTAAAACTAGTTGGCACAGCCCAGAGGGAAGCTCTGCACAAGGGCAATAGCAGATATTATTTCAGTCTGCTTTCTGAGCTATGTTTCTGCAATCCAAAATGTCTAATGAGCTTATTTGATTGTATCCATGCCAACAAAGAGATATAAACAGCTTTAATCACTGTTTCGCGTTGCTCTTGACCCCCTGCTTGGCTTCATTATTTTCCTTTTAGCCACATCAAGGCACAACACTCCAACTAAATCACTCCACCACTTGCTGAAGACCTGTCCATGTAATAAGAGTTCTGTTTTACCATCTCATGGGGTTTTTTGCTCTGCTCTTTAACAAGTAGCAGCCAAGCTGGGCGTTAGCACAAAAGCAGAAACTAGGTAAAGAATAAAAGTCAATAGCTCTTGCTTGCTCCTTTACTTTCAGATAAATCTCTAAATTTATTACCCTAAACTGATTAATGCCCAGAGACAGGGAGCAGGTTACAGCTTGTGGTCCCCTGTTTTGTCACTAACGATGCCAGAGGAAGAACAGGACAGGGAAACAAAGGGAAAAGGAAGCGTTAACAGTTCAAGTCACAGTAAGTGTTGGCCTGCTTAAACTAATAATATCAGACAATTCTCTCTAGTCTAAAACACCCACAGTCCTCCTACAGAGCTCCAAGCACTCCATGATCAGTGAACCATGTTTTAATGATACATTCTCTTGTAGAGCTTAAAGGTTTGAAATATTAAATCTTTTCTGTCATGCATGCTGACAGCAAATGAATCTCATGCCCATCCATTAATGAAGTTTGTCTGTCTCTTGATCATTATAACGAGGGCATTAGCTTGCATTACTTCCCCCCCCACTTTTTTAAATATGGAAAAAAAAAGAATGTCAAGGAGTACACCAAATGTGACACATAACTACAAGTTCAAAAGGTCATTGAGGATTGAGGTCAGATAGCATGGAGAAAATCTTGTGCCCTCCTAAAAAGTAGGTCATTTCTTTCTGCTCTCAATGGATATAGGAAAAATCCTGAGACATATGTGCAACCTCTGTTCTATAAAAGAAATAACTTGAAAGTTGTTTCCTTTTTAAAAATAACTCTTTTTTCTTTCCTTATTCTGAAGTGGTTCTTAATGGGTTATTGACACATACTGGGAAAAGGATCATAGAATCATGGCATATCTATGCTCTGACATCTAGGTCTGTTGCCTGTTAAATACTGTAAGTGTCAGTGACTTCTAGAATTTTCTAAGGCATATGTTTTTCTTTCTACCTCTATTTTTTGCTTTATTTCATCAGAGTGATCTGAGAGTCCAGGCTGGTTTTTTAGGCTATGTGGTGAAAGCAGCATGGGGACAAAGATACCTGCTCAGTGCTGCAGGGATTGCTCAGGAGAACTCACTTAGTCCACCCTGTGCTTCAAGACAGAAACAACTGACACTTGACAGCCAGCTCCCTTCATTCTAGAGCTGGCTTCTATGGCTTTGAAGTTCTCCAACATCTATGCTGTCTTTTCCTTGCTGTAATTCAGGTCTACTATATATCTTATCCAGCACAGGCATGGAGTGCAAATTATTTCCTCTTCCCATTTCCCAGTTCTTCTCTTCTTGAGGCTGAGTAACACTGATTGATGTAATCCTTCATCTAGCTCATTTTTGTAGACTTCACATCTTTCTCCCTGCTCTTTTCCAGATGTCCCACACTGACACACAGCACTGTCACTGAAGCTTTACTGGTGCTGAGTGGAAATTTGTGGGTGTTTCAGGATATACATCAATGCACATCCTATAGCAGCATTTTCTTCCCTCCCCACACCAGTACATCTCCAAGATGAGGATAGTTGAGCCTTTCCCAATTTAAGCCCTTCTCTGACTGGAAGAGCAGCTTTGATTCCTGCCTGGCTAGAGAGACACAGACTTTTTCAACCTTTAAGAACATACAGAACTGCAAGATGCTACATGAACTGCTGATCACTGTTTGTACTCATCTCTTTCTACTCCCTCAGACAAAACTCTGTCATTATATAAAAGTTATTGTTCTTAATGAATAGACATGGGACCCCAACTGCAGAGCAGGATCCTCAGCTTTCTGAGCACTGCACATTTGAAATAACTTTGTCATTTAAGATAGTTTCAAAATAAAATAATTTATAACAACACACTGATGGTGTAGGTGAGCCCCTAAATAGTTTTGCTGCAGGGGTTAATAAGAAATGTTTTTCCCCAAGTCACAAGTCTTGCAGCTGCAGTTGTGATAGGATTGTGACTGCAAAAGCCCCATTGTTAAACCTAATCTGCTGTTAAACTGCTTAATCGAGAGATTATTAACATTTCTGATGAAATACTTAGCTAAAGTGCAAAACGTAATCTTGGGGCTTTGCTGTCTGGGCTTCTAGTTAACATCATAAGCACCACAAGCACACTAAATACCTCAACAGTGTACAGGGTTATTAGCCTAATCCAATGTGAGAGCACAGGCACTCCCTCCCTGTGCTCCCTATACATTTCATCTTGATGAAAACATTGTAAGTACTTTGCAGTCCAGCAGCTAAAGTGACAGAATAAACACTGCAGCTGTGAGGCTGTTTCAAGGTATAGCCATAACCCTGAGCAGTGCTGAGTATCCATCCTTCTTGGTGCAGTCTGTGGTGCTGTGCACTCACCACCACTGCAGATCAGAGCTGGGAGCCTTAGCAAGCTGGTGGGAATGTAAGAAAGAGAAAGAGATAACAGGTGAATACTGAGGGGAAACCAGACCAAAGAGCTAGAAAGGGGCTGGCACAGTCTCTAAATATTTGCAGTCTTGAAGACCCAAAGAAGTATATTTTTGCAGCCTTCCATTTCCACAGAGAAAAGCAACCCTTGCCTGGGCCATTTGTCTCCAAGACCAAGCTGTTTCTGGCATCAGGAAAAGCACAAGTTCTCCCTGGATTGGCCATCACACCATGCCCACATAGACTCAACAGGGCCATTAGCAGTTTGCTATAGCAGGCACCTCATGACAAAATTTTACATTATGCCTAGATTTTCAAAAATATTAGACACACTGACTTGCACATCCACCTCTTCAAAAAAAAAAAAGCAATTTATTGAGGTGCACGTAGGTGAGACACCTGCAGGTTAAGCAAATACATTTTGGTCCTTACCTAAGTAAGCCAGTTATTATAGAATCATGGGATGACAGAATGGTTTAGGTTGGAAGGGACCTTAAAGATCACCTAGTTCCAACCCCTCTGTCATGGGTAGGGATGCTGCCTACTAGACCAGGTTGCTCAAAGTCTCATTCAAGCTGGTGCTGAGCACTTACAGGGATGGGGTATATCCAGCTTCTCTGGACAACCTGTTCCAGTTTATCAATGTATCATCAGCAGCCAAGATAACAGAATCCTCTATAAAGCAGTTCATCCCTGCCCTGCTCAGGTGCCTATTCCAGCTGTGTGGAATTACCTTTCAAAGGTACCCCTAACAGACTCCCTAAACTGAAAACACAGACAGTCAAGAAAGGTAGTCTGGGCTGGCTTTCATGAGGCTAAATTAAGTTCCAATGAATCTCATCTGACATCACCCAAAAAACTCCTGCTGAGGCAAGGCAAAATCCATCTCATCCAAAATTATACCATGCACAAGTGATGGTCAGCATTGCATCCTGAAACACATTTTCCTGGATTTCACAGGGGTCAGAGGCAGCCTTGGTGTCATGGACTCATCCCTCACAGCATTCAGTTGGGAATGCTTTCTGCTTCTTCAGTTCAAAACTTCATAACCACAAGAGATTTTCTGAGCCCAGAACAATCATAACCTCACCATTAGAAACAATGCAGCAGTGTTTCAAAATATGCTCCAAACATCCAAATCTGGACTAGAAGATACCTCCCAGAACAATGGGGCTGTGCTGAACCCTGCTTGGGTTTTTTAAACTGGAGCTGCTTTTGAAATAACATAAAATTCAAAGCTCTATAACTGGAGTCTAGCTTGCTCTTGCTGAGTCTCTTTCCTCAAGTCATCATTTTATTTGTAATACTTCCAGCTTAATGAAATTCTCTACCTCATCCTGTTTTGGTGTCATTTTAATATTACACATCACAACCAATAAATAATTCTTCCTTCTGTGACTACAGATACATCACAAAAAACAGCCTACTCCAGGCAAAGCAAGTGAAGTAAAAGGAGCCTAGTCAAACTGGAACACCACAAGAGTATTAGCTAGATTAAACATTAACAATTACATTTCTCCTTTTGATCACTGAAGTAGCAATGAAGCAGTAGAAGGAAAGTCTAAGAAGTTGACATATGTTTTTATTATCTTTAGTCTTCTTTTTTGAAGCCTTGGGAACTGGTTCCACAAATACTTCCCAGGTCAAAGGCAGAGAATTATGCTATTTATTTCAGCAGTGAGGAAGCTGGGCAATTTTACTAATAAATATAATTTGACTTATTCTTTCAAAAATTACCAGGAAATCAATCATATAAGAACTGCAAGGAAAAATTTGATTCCATTTTAAAAAATGCTAACATAAGATCTAGGCAGATTAAAGAGATTCAGAGATAAGTAGCACATCAATGGAAAGCCAGCTAATCTTTATTTTTCTTGCTTTTCTCATTTTCAGTCATTCCTGCCTATCTTTCTTTTGCCAGGACTGGGAACAGCTTCCCTACAACTTGTAGCGAGAAGTGGTCATTCCTGTCATTTGCTTGACCAAGGGAAGCACCAAAGAAATCCTGTAAGAAATCCATGTCTTCCAACTGCAATCTCCAGGCTCTAAAGGATGAAGTATTTTAAGAAGTTCTGCACTTGTGAAATGGATCTGGAGCATATCTGAACCTTTTCAGATTGGCTCGTATTTTAAAAAGTCTACTAAGGGGCTGGCATTGAAGGAAAAGACCTACACTAAGAAAAAGTAGAAGTAGTAAGTTCAAAAAAGGAATTTATATTAAGGAAATGTAAAAATAACCACAATATATCACTCAGACTACCTAGTCCGAAACAATTTGCTGTTATGGATCCTGTAGGCTGCAGAAAATACTGGAGTTCAAAGGAGATGCTAATTAAACTACTCCTGACCCATCCTTAGAGTGTTTCCATTATCCCTAACTTTACTTTAAAAAGGCCAAATAGCAGCATGCTTTTATCAAGAAACACATCCATTTCTCCTTTTCTTTTCCATCCCTTTCAAATCCTCACCTGAATCCTACCACATCCACCTCTCTGCATGCCAATGTAAACTCTGGTGTAAATTCCAGGCACATGGAAACCCAAGACATGTCTGAAGACAGCAGCAGGAAATTATAGGCAGGGCATGATCCATGCAAGCAATTAAGTATCAATCCAGTTTTTCTGGATCTAACCATAAGTGTTTCAGTCTAGTAATTTTCCCCTTTTTCATACTTACCAGTGATTTAGTGTATTCATGTGACTTACACGTTCCCTGCTTTCACCTCTCAGTGGGGGACATTATCTTTGTAATAGTACTGACAAATACAGCATGAACAGTTTCCAAGATACTC
>NW_008662077.1:0-10592 GCF_000695815.1 Acanthisitta chloris
TCGTGCGTGTGTGGACACACACCGGAGTGTGTGCGTGCGTGTCCCGGCGGTTTTCGCCCCGCGGCGCCTGTGTGATGCGATGGCTTCGCGGGCGGCGGGACGGGCAGCGGCGGAAGGGGCTCGGGTGCTGCTGTGATTGTGTCGGGGCTGTTAGGTTATGCTTCTGATCCCCGCGCACATCAACGCCTCCAGGTTTCTGCGTGAAGTAGTCACCGGTAGGAATGGCATTAGCACGGCTGTGTGAGGCAGCCTGGAATCAGAGAAGGTTGCCCCTACCTGTCGTTGTGTTTTCTTTATTTGTCAGAGGACTGTGCTTTCCACCCGAGCTCGAGCTGCTGTAATTGCGCAGACCTTATAAATAATTGATACGCGTTATGTTGCTGTTGTCTGTATGATTAAAAAAGACTTGGGCTGGCTTAAAATAGAACTTCATAGTGATGGTGTAGTTACGTACTTAAATCTTATTTACAAAAAGGATGTTTGGAGGTAGAGTGTGGGGAGTAAGACAAATTAAGAACATTTCCCCTTAATAATAACAAAACAACTTCAGTATGTACCTGCAGCAGTCTTACAGTAAACACATCGTTCTGTCTTTAGTATGTACTGCTCTGTGGACACAGACAATACTGTTGTGTAGAACTAACTGGAATATTGCAGTGGATGAGTAAGGTCCCAGTTCTGCATTCCTCACATGTACAACATGCAGCTTGCATTCATGGAGTTATGGAAGCATTTAGGTTGGAAAAGACCTTTTAAGGTCATGGAGTTCAGCTCTTAACTCGGCACTGCCGAGTCCACTGCTAAACCATGTCCCCAAGTGCCACATCTATGTCATGCAAAGTTGCACCCTGTGAGTTACTTGTTTCTTGAGTCTGTTGGAGTCAATTGTTGTGGGTATCTAAGGAACCTGTTGGTTTTGGTTGCTTGTGTTTGCACTGTGTATTTTTTTAAGGGGCCAGTTAAGGAACACTTGATGAGGTTTCCACCCCTCCACTTTTGGTTGTGTTGTGCCATTTTTTTCTCTCAGTAGTGTGAATCTGGAAGTAGTCTAGGAATTCTAAATACGTGATGCTTCTTATGTGTAAAGTAGTGCCAGGGAGTAAAATTGTTAAGATTCCTGTTTTCAAAATGCAGTTTAATCCTCCCTTGAAAGGGTGAATAATGATCTCTTCTGCACACTGTTCTCTTTGTTATCTAGGTTTATTGCTAAGGATATCTTAATTGCAGAAACCTGTCAATCTGTTTTTCCGGGTGCAGGCTTTTCTTTGTTTGCTTTTATCAAGAAGTGCTTCTGAGTTCAGTGTACTTTTTGATCCTGGCCTTTAAACACCACCTGCAAGGCATAAATAGGAATTCCTTCATAAGACTAAGTGGGTTTATGGTTCATAAATTGATGATTGCTGTCTTAGGGCTGGAGATGTTCACAGTCACTTAAAAACTTCATCCCAAGATATATAGCAGGGTTTGTCTTGCTGGGAACTAATAGACCTTAATTGAATTGCAGGTAAGCTGTATGTTGTGAATTTGCATTAGGTGCAGGAGAGAAGATACAGCTAAGTATGCTCAGCTTCCTGTGCATTTGAGTTTTGGAGACAGGTGCAGGGAGGTCCACTTTTATTTCCTCGAACAGTTTTTGGTTCTATACTTCTCTTGAGCGCATTCCTCCTGCAAGGACTTAAGTAATCGTATTTTGTTTCTTCGCATGCAGTCTTAACGAGTATATTTTTGTTGGGGGGTGTGTGTGGAATTATGAAATAGAGCCCATCCTGAACAGGACTGTTCAGAGAGCTTTTGGGAGCTCTCCATAATTTAACATAGATGTTTGTACTTTGCTGCCCTGGAGCATAAAGATGTCTGATGGAAAGCAGCTTTTTTAACTTGATGAGTGTGTGGTCTGTATTTCAAGTGACCTTTCTTGTACCAAGTGTTAGTTCTAGACTACTGCTATGAAGGTAGTTTAGCTCTGTTTCAGAAGCTTAATAGTCATCAGATGAATCCTAGCAGTGAAGGGAGGAATGGAAGTCTTTTTCTTATGAAACCTGTTTAAGAACCTCGAGGACTATTTGGAAACTCAATTATTCAGCAAAAACCTCCGTTTCAGTACCCACATCATTTAAACTACTTAAACCTGTTTCTTAGAAACCACTGGGTTTGCTTCTGCTTTTTATTGCTTTTGAATTAGTTTTTCACAAGATCCTTCAGGTGGCAAATGAATTAATCAATGTTTCTGTCTTTACTGGACAGGGCACAACCTTGTCTCCAAAACAGACAGAATCAGGTTTTCTTTGCTATTCTGCATAGTTACATCTTCCAGAAAGCTGATTGTTGAGCCCAGAGTCAGCTATATTTGAAAACTGCTCATAATGCAGCCCTTGAGAAAACCAGGGTAGGAATTACAGCTGTGTTTCGTACATATAGCCACACCAGTAAAGTCTTGCCTGTGAGGAGTGGTGGTACATTGAAGTTATGGGCTACAGAAGCATCGTTTCTGTCTTGGGCATGGCAGAGTAGTATTTTGTCTTTTGGTGTTTAGGGCTCATATATGTCTATGCAGAATCTGAAGAAGTTAGGTGAATATGTCAGTTGTGTGTCAGATACAACATGCAGTTGGAACTGGATTGACTACCACACTAAAGCAGTTAATGATTTGTCAGGTATAGTTTGTCACTTGTTTTGTTTTAAATTATACTTGAGGGAAAATATCAGGGTTTGAAAAGTCATCTGTAAGTAGCACTGGCATGCACATATGCTTTTCAGTGAGTTTGGTGGGGTTTTTTTAAGAAGTCCAGATTCTCCACCTGCTAGTGGTGACAATATTCTGAACGTGAATCAAATACCAGTGCAATATTTTCATAAATCTGCAGCAGACAGCACCCCTGTCTCTAATGCTCGTAGCCGTGTCAGGTCCCCACAGTGCTAATTCATATTTGAAACTGTCAGATACAAGTCTTTCTGTTCAGCTTGAACAATGCTGACACCATCCTTGTTGTCATCAGTTTGAACTTTGAGTAGCTGTGGAAGCTGCTGAGATGTGGAGGTTAACGTAGGACACAGGCATGGGGGATGGAGCCCTCAGTCACCCCGTGGGATGGTATCATTTTGGTGAACCACCCTGACAGTAGCAAGAAAGCTGGAACTGAAGTGTTCTTTTCTCCACTTTTAGCTTTATGGATTCCTAAACATTTAAGAAGGAAGCAAACTGTCAAAAGACCTCTTTTTTTTCTGCTGATTTTCACTTCTTAAGAGCATTTGCAATTCAAGAATGATTTAAAAACTTCCTCCTGCTAACAGGAGAGGAGACTGTGTCAAATAAAATCAGGAGATTTTAGTGGAGTGTTGACTCACAATATAAATCATAGTCTTTAGAATACCCTGAGTTGAAAGGGACCCACAGGATCATCAAGTTCAACTCCTGGCCCTGCACAGGACACCCTCAAGAATCACACCATGTGCCTGAGAGCACTGTCCAAATACTTCCTGAACTCTGTCAGACTTGGTGCTGTGACCACTTCCCTTGGGAGCCTGTTCCAGTGCCCAACCAGCCTCGGGGTGAAGAACCTATTCCTATATCCAGCCTAAACCTCCCCTGACACAGCTGTTTTCTTGAATGCTGTCACTGGTCACCAGAAAGAAGACATTGGTTCCTGTCCCTCTGCTTCCCCTTGTGAGGAAGCCATAGACAACTGTGAGGTCTGTCCTCAATCTCCTCTTCTCCAGGCTGAACAGACCAAGTGACCTCAGCCACTCCTCATATGGCTTCCCCTCTAGGCCCTTCACCATCTCTGTAGCCCTTCATTGGATGCTCTCTGATAGCTTTATGTCTTTCTTTTATTGTGGTGGCCCAAACTGCACACAGGACTCGAGGTGAGGCTGCCCCAGAGCAGACACAACAGGTGGCAACTCTGTACCTGATGCACCCCAGGACATGGTTGGCCCTCCTGTCTGCCAGGGCATAAATCACAAGATCGGGGATATTATCTCACAAGAATTCCAGCAGTCTTATGTCTCCTACTAGGGAAATGTTTGACTCTATATGATTTATTCTTACATCTGTGAAGGCTTGATAAACTTTTCAACTTCCATCCAAGTGGAAACAGAAATGATACAAGATGATAAGTAAAATGTATAGAATAAGGTCATCTCCAAAGAAGAAAATAAAGATGATGCAGAGGAAATGTGATTCTAAGATAAAATGTGTAAAGATTTCAAGAATGGGGTCAATGGAGAAAAACATGCTGTACAACCTGCTAGGGTAAAGCAGAACATGGAGAAAATGGGGAAAAAAGCTTAGTGTGGCTACTTAATTTAAAGTTGACATGTTACCTTATATATACTAACAGACATACAAACTTCAGTAGTGGACTAGAAATTCCATTGTGAGTGGGTGTTTGAACCTCATGTTACCAGGCTGAAATGCTGTCTGTAGCTCAAAATACTTTTGACCCAAATATAGGTTGAGACAAGGTGACATTAAGCCAGCATTGATTAGTAGGTAGATTATGGCCCATGTATGGGCTGTCTAATCGCTGTTGAAATGCTTGTTTACGTAGCTCTGCAAAGGAACCTTAAGAGCAAAAATTAAGTGATTTAGTAGATGCATCAGTAGCTTCTCTAAAGATAAGGACAGTAGGGTGGGAACTGACGTCAGTCGGTTGGGAGAAGGATGATAGCATCTGGATTGGCAGCATGAGAATAAATCATGAGTGCCCTGGTAGCAGCCCTGTGTGCTTTTGTTTATTGCAGGGACAGGCAGAGGAGCAGCTGCTGGGTGGATGTATAGAGAGGAGAGTTATTTACAAGGGTAGTGATTTTCAGTACAAAATTCTAAATGCGAAATAAATGAGTACCACAGTGAGGTAAGATTTCATTGCTCAGGGCTAGGCAGGGTGTTTTAGGGTAATGGTGATGCACATAAAACCAGCATCAGTTTTCCAGTTATGTGGATAGATTAGAAATATTTCAAGTGTGCTACAGTTAAAATCTTCTAAGACCTGAGTACATAGAGATGATCACATTGAGTTTGTGACCTTCATTGCCAAAAAGAAATGGTTAAAAAGGTAGAGGGAGGTTGAGAGACCTATTTTGCACATGAAACAATATCTGGTGGGTAGAAGTCCCAAGGCAAGATGACAGAAAGCTAAGCAAAAATCTGAGTTTATAGCTCCTAAGTTAGAAGTCAGGTTTGGTAGAGATGGCAGAAGAGGTGTGATAGTAAGCAGGTCTTACTTCTATGCTGAAGAAATTCTCTGTGAAAGTCACAAATGCTGTAAAGACTTTTCCCTCTTGTTAGTGTGCCCATTCTTTGGTCTACTGTTTCTAGTAAAATATTTCAGGCTATTGTGATAGTATAGATATGTTTTTGTTTGAATGTCGTTTAACATCTCAGAGCTCCTAAAGAAGTTATGTGATGTCAGTTAAGTTGCTGTAGTTTGCTCTGAAAAGTAATTTTGGTGAGGTTAGTGGAACCTACAGTGAAAAGAGATGTTGAAATCTCATAGGTTAAGAGTGTGCAATTGGACAGTTAGTACTAATCAGTTGATACGTTGTAACTACCTTGTCTCTCAACTTTGTAACTAATTTTCTAAGTAAAGATGTAATTTTAAAATACTTCTCATAGTCTCCAGTGTTTTGATATTCTTGTGCATCTGAAGTTCACAGCCTGAAGTTAGAGCAAAACAAGACCCTGTTAATGTGCAGAAGGGGTAAAAACTGGATGGGACAGGGCCACAGAACTTCTCGTCTGGTTGTGTATTACTAGTGAGAAGAGAAATGTGTGCTGAGGTTTCATTTAACAAAACAAATTTGAGCTGATTATGAAATGTAAACTAAACCCAGATCTGACATTTGCAGTTGTCAATGTGTCTTAATACTGTAATGCTTCCATGGCAGTTATTACATATACCAGTGTTGGATGAGATGTGTACTTGTGTAGATCTGTCATGTTTGTAGCCTCACAAATAATTCATAGAATATATTCTCGAGTAATTTGTGATTGAGTAATGGCCAAAGGATTTGTATGTTGTTGCAGTAAATTCCTTACCTTTGTATTTGTTATGTGTATTTCTGCTTGTTTTAAAATATTCTGTGTCTGCTTCTGTGTTTATCTGTGGACTTACATGAATTATGCCATTATGCTTTACTCTCTCATTTTAAAGGAAAATAGTTTTTGTTTCAACTTGAGCATCACTATCAGTATGATGACTGGACTGTGGTTAAAGTAGCAATGCCTTGGAAAGCAGGGAGGAAATGTTAGCAGGTTAATTACATTACTCTAAATTTAAACCTGTGCTAGGCTGTGATAGCAGCTGATGAATTTGGAAGTGAAATGCTGTCTTGGAAATTGCTGTAGAAAAAAAAGAAAATACTGAAAATAATTGATTTTTTGTTTGTTTGTTTTTGTGCTTCCGTTTCTATTTTTTATGGTAAAATTGGGCATTATTAAACCAAGGCTTAAAACTGCTGAATGTTGTGATCATGTGTGAAAATGGGACATGGCAAACACCTTTCTTCTGAATTAATATCTTAAAGATATGCCATGAAATCAGATGAATTAGTCAGCATTTATTGAGAGCAGCAATGTCTCATGTGATGCTAGTTTATATACCTGGAAGGAAGTGCTACTTCAGTGCTTTTAAGGTTTTGACTTATGTTTAGCCACACATACCAACTTGATTGATATATGCAACTTTTTACTGTGGGCTCTTAGAGTAATGGTGTTAATAGCACAGTTCCTGGAGTAAAGGTATCTTCTGAGTCCTACTTTCCTAGGTGAGGTGCAAACAGTGTTTTACAAAATATGTCTGGAGACTGACTTCTTTTCTTTTCATCGTAGAGCTAATTAAAAATTGGAGGTTTTTCTTTACTTAATGGAGGTTACTGCTTTCAAAGTCGTAAGGACAACTTGGGGAGTGCAGTGTCCCAGTATTCATTTGTATTCAGTTCCATAATTCCTGTCAACATTGACACAACCATTGGTTTGCTGACCATATTTTGTCAAGTGCTTCCTAATTTTTCCTGTATCTTAACGACTTTTGGAATCTGTCAAAAAAAGAGGTAAAATCTCATCTGAGGCCCAAGCTCGAGTCAAAGATTACTTTTGTGGAATTGTATTTTTCGCAGAAACTGAGTGTTACCATTAGTCATGTCTTATTTTTTACTGGGACAGTACTGTGCCATTGCAAACTCTTTTCCTAGCTCTCAAGCAAAAGATAGCCCTAAGCTGTTGGAGAATTCATCAGCTGGCATACTGCTCAGAAAGACTGAGCGCTAAACATGGTTGTTTCAAATGGATTTTGAGCACTAAAATTACTAAATTATTTTCCAGAAAGCTGCAATTACAGTCTGTACCCTGCGACTACGTAGGAATGTGGTAGAAGTGTTCCTTTTTCTGTTTAGTGATGACACAGACTCTGTGTGGGGAGCTCCTACAGTAAAGTTTTCGTGTTTTGATTGCCAAACTCTGTGGTCTCAACAGAAGCATCTCCCAGACATAGTATAATATTATGCATCATGTTTTCGTGCTTCAGGGTCCTCTTGTGCTGCAGCCCATATGTGCTGTAATGGCAATACTTTTTATAGATTTGAGTGACTGAAAGTTAAAAAGAAGTCATCTGCAGCATGTACCTCCTGTGTTACAGCTATTGAGGATTTCAGAAAAGAATGATGTGGCTCTTGCTTTTTTTGTTGTTTCATCTTTGATTGTGGGGATGGAATTGGGAATGAAGTTAGCAGAGTGTCAAGAGTGCAAGTATAGAAGCAGTTTTGAAAGATCATTTGGAAAGATAAACATTTATTTGGGAAAAGGTAATTGTACTCAGACAAATACACATTAAAATACTTGGACAAATTCTCATTGCTTGCAGTGAATGCTTCAATGTTTTGTAGTCTTTATAGACCAGTTGTCTCTCAGCTGTAACTAGTTGCCTCATTTTTTAACATCGTTTTAACTCCCCAGAACTGCTTTCTCTCTGTGTGTAGATCCGGGGAAACTCAAAAATGAAGCATTTGGCTTATTTCTGAGCTTCCTTGAAGGTATGAGGTAATTGCAACTTCATACTTCAGGATGTAAAGGTAAAAATTTCTTGTGTTGATCTGTTCTGCAGTTTTAGATCAGTTGAGTGTCGATAATGCGGGAGGTGTGACCTTGAAGCGTACGGTGAAGGTCATGTGCTGTGCAGTGTGGTGGTGAGAGGCTGCTGAACGTGTCCCACACGCCTCCTGAGTTGAAAGAGGGATTATGAGGTAGCCACGTGCCCTCTGCAGCAGGAGTTGATGCTGGAAGTGCCAGCTGCAGCAAGTGTAATTTGTGTAGCTGATTGCTGCTGCTCTGTGTCACACAGCTGCTGGTAGGGAACAGTCCAGGTACTGAATACAGAGACGTTTGCTGGCAGCCGTTCTTTGTTGGCTTGCCAGCAAAGGGGGAATTACCCAACCTATTTTTCTTTTGCAAAAAATAATGAAAAAAATGTGACGACTTATTTTGATCTTATATTTGTGTGTGTATCCAGAACTGAGCAATGTATATGAAAAGGGAAGGCTTTTCTACTAGGAATTGCTTTGTTGATCTTCCCTGTTTTTCTTTCTTACTATTCTTGTTCATGTCCTCGCTTTTAGATATGTATGCTAAATCAAAAATTGAGAGGTGTGTGTGAAACATTGCTGATTATTTCTTTTTGTTAACCCCCCCCAAAAAAAACTCCCAAACTCTTGTATTATAATAAGGGTTCACTACTGGAAACTTGTGTTTTAGTAATATGCCTCTTCATGTTTTTTTTTAAGTGCCTGTCCTATTTTAAAACTCTCCTTTAGTCTAATGCTTGCAGAATGAAGCTAGAAACAAATGAAGTGCTGTAGCAATATATGTATCTGTAGCCTAAATGGTACCTGTTAAATCCTGGAATTGTGTTTTTATATAACCTAGCAGCCCACCACTGAACAGTGTGGGTCAGTGGTACCACTGAGATCCTGACATTTTCTTCTGTTTTCCCAAGTGCCTTCTGTGTGACGTTACTGTAGCCTCATGGTCAGTGTGACTACAGTAGTTCTGAAGGTTGACACCTGTCCCATATGTCACCAGGCTTTTGGTTGCCTGCCCTTTTTTGACCTAGCAGTTAGTTTCGCCCTTTTGGAATACACCTGCAAACAGAATAGGTGAAACATCTTGAAGCTGTTCCACATAGTGGAAGTGTGAACTTAAACCAGCTATAAAACCCTAAACTTTGTAACAACCTCGTATTTACAACAGCTTTATTATGTGGTAGATTAACTTAAACTCACAGGAACAGGTGGAAATGAGAAGCTCTTAATAGAACCAGTTAACATTTGTCTGCTAGGACAAGATTGCAGGGATGGGTCACAAGAGAAGGGTAGAATGGGCAGAGTTTTAGTTTTGTGGCTCTTTCTTTTGGTCTGCACTGCATGTATTTTGAGGGCAGTGGACTCTCTGAAAAATATCTGCAGCTTAGTGCTTGAAAAATTATTTTTAAAGCTAAATTCAGTTCAGTAAGTTACGAAGCTTTTGTCTTTCTGTTTCTATTGCATCTTACAGAGTGATAGCTTTGTAACTTGATACAAAACCCCTAAGATTTATTTGCAAGCACATAAGTTAAAACCAAGAAGTGCAATATTGATCTTTATGACAGGAAACATGTACAAATATAATAACTATTTTTTACTTTCTTTACAGAAACCATAGCCCATTAATGAGTTTTGGAGCCAGTTTTGTCAGTTTTTTGGTGAGTTTTTTGAGAGCACAGAGTGTGCATCTCTTGTGATTAATGTTTGTATGTTCATGCATGTGTTCATAACATTGGATGCTCTAATTTTTTTCTTTTTATGAGACTTAACTTTTTTCAACTTTTTATATTAAAGGTACCTAGAGAGCAAGTTATTATGTTCTGAAAAAAGTTGGTTACTCGTGTGGTCTAAATTGAAAGTAAAGGTTCTGTGATTGAGGTTCTCAAATGTATGAAATATTTATGTGTTCCATTAACAGAGCTATAATAAAATCTTCCCTTAAATGAGCAACATTATTATTTAGCTAATTAAAATAAAACTCATAAGTGCCTGTTCTCCTGGTAACTTTTGCTGTTGAAAATTCCTTCGTCATAGAATCATAGAATTTCAGGGTTGGAATGGACCTTACAGATCATCCATTCTGCCAGATGAAAGTTATTAATCTGTTCACATTGCTCCTTTCGGGATATATGAGAACTGAGCGTGGTGACTGACTAAAAAGTCATAGTGAACAAGTTAGGTCTGTTAAATACTTTTTTTAAAAAAAAAAAAAAATCTTAAAAATGCTAATATCTTGTATAAAAACTGAGCAAGTGTATTGGAAAATGTTTGAATCTTGTTTTTTTAGACTGCCCTTATTCTGACTTTACTGCTTAATCTCAGATCTCACCAGAAATTATCTATGTTAATACCCTTTTTAAAGATGGATTTTATTATAGTAAGTCAGAAATATGTGATTTGTAAATTAAATAAATTTGAATTCTCTCTGGTGCCTGTATGCTATGCAATATGGAAAAAGACACTGGTTAGGAAGCCTCCTGAGGCATATCCTTCCTTTTAACTCAGTGGAGGGGAGA
>NW_008662077.1:10625-16829 GCF_000695815.1 Acanthisitta chloris
TGGTGCACCGAACCAGTGCAACATCACAGTGCAGCATCAGAGGATCTTGAAAATGTCTTGCTTAGCTACTGTTCTAAACATAGCATCAGCACTTGGTGTGCCTGTGTCATTCAGAGCTTTCGTTTAATAAAGCTCCAGGAAAAGAAGTTACTTGTCCTGAAATTTTTTCTCAGTTGATTCAGCAGTAGTTGGAGTCAGATGCAGTTTCTTTCTCTTCCTACCTCTATAGGAACTGTGGTTATTATTTTGAAAAATTTAATAGCTGTTACTTATTACTGACTTCAGAGGCCTCTTGTTTATATGAATGAAGCACCTAAAAGCAGTACCTGCACAGATACAAATTGTGCCTTACATAATAATAATTGAAATTTTATTTATTTGAATTTTTCTTCTGCTTAATGCAATATGGCTGTGCCTTCAATTTGACTGCATATGAAGCTTTAAAAGATGGGCTGAGGGCTTAGTGTGTGCTTATTTCTATTGAAATTTTGTTAAATACATATCTAGTTTGGTGTTTCTGTGCTAGAAGTGTTCGTACCAATGTGTGTGTATTAATATTTCTGTTAAAAAAAAGTTGCATTGGCAAGTTTTTATGAAAGCTTTTACTATGCTGGAGCTTTTGCAGAAATAAAAATGTTTGATTTTTATCATTCAAACCTGTCTGCTTTTTGGTAGAATGCCATGATGACGTTTGAAGAAGAGAAAATGCAACTGGCATGTGATGACTTAAAGGCTACAGAGAAGCTTTGTGAAAGTGAAGAAGCTGGAGTTATAGAAACCATCAAGAATAAAATAAAAAAGAATGTAAGAACATAATTTCTAAAATATGGATTTTTGTATTGGATAAATGTTTCTGGAAACTTCCTTTCTGTCCTCTTTGGATTTTGAAATAGATGATTTTTGACATGTGAAGAGCAGTTGAGATTAATAATAAACTTGGAAGTTAAGTCAAATGTTTTGTTTGGATTTCTTTATTGTTCCAAAATAGTTTCAGGTAATTCCTCTTCTAAAGCATCAGGTTGTATTGGTGTTCTCTTAACATGTCAAATGAGTGACCTACTAATGTCATGTCAGGAAGCTTGTAGCCTGTCTAATTCAGGCTAACTTTAATTCATACATGCTCTAGTAATGTTCAAAAGTTGTCACGCTGGGGCTGCAGAGTGCTATGAGCCAGGCATATTCCTAGGGACTTTTCCTTCCTTTTTTAGTTTTTTCATTTTAAATAATGAAGGAAGAATAAAGCATGCAGATTGAGAATCAGTTGAAGTAGTATAGAAATGTCCAGTGAGCAGCCTGCCTAGCGTGACACAGCAGATCCACAGCAGAAAAAGAAGCCATTTCTCTTCATTATTTTGTTCATTTGGTAAAAAGTATTGAACCTGATGTACTTAACCTCTCTGCTCTTAAGAGACACTGTGTTTTCCTTGCCACTTGTCCTATACCCCTTTATGTGCTCTTCCTATCTGACATCTTTTAATTTCATATCTGACACATTTAGTAATAATTAAAGGAAATTTAAATCTCTTCTATTTGTAGAATCTTAGGAAAAATAGCTGGTAGTATGTGTGTCAGATTTCTCTGTTTATTAAGCAGGATTTTGACCTGTCAAAGAAATTTTCAGCAGTTTTGCACTTCAAAATGCTGAGTTAATTTAGTAGCACTACTACCACTTGTAGTTAATTTTGTATTTTTTAAATTTCTCAGATTTAGACAAATATTGTGTATTATCTCTGTTAATATTTTTCTGTGCTCTGTGTTTGTATATTCCAAACAGGTTGATGGACGAAAATCCACTCTATCCATGATAGATCGTCTACAGAGACAAATAATTGTAGCAGATTGTCAAGTCTACTTGGCTGTGCTCTCGTTTGTGAAACAAGAATTATCAGGTGTGATGTGGCTTTCATGTTTAGATGTGTTTTTTGCATGATGCCTTTTTGCTAAAGCTTATTCATAAAGTCACACTATGACTGTCAGTAAAGATGATTGCTTTGTAAGAAGGAGCACAGTTCCTTTTGAAACTTTGCAAGATGGGTACACTTGCAGAGGTATTGCTCTACCTTTGTGTAGGTAATAGTATGAGATGAGATGGATTGCTACAGATAACAGCTTTTCTCTTTTTCATGCCAATAATCATATTCGACTGATTCTCCTTAGGTTGGAGTCCTTTGCATGTTCTCATAGAGACATAGGAGGAGTTGGTATGAGGATACATAACATCTGTGTGCTTTGGCCATTAGGTACAAACCACTGGGAAAATCCTGATGTCCCATATGCATTCCATTCATGAAAATTCAGGGAGGTGACAAACTGCCAGTGAATGCAATTTTAAATGAAGTGTGTTGAGGATGGAACTGCTGAATCAGTTCTTACTCTCCAGTCACCAGAATGCATCCTTGCATGCCAAAGAGGTTAATCCTGTCGTGTTGAATACGAACCTCTCGGCTGGACTGCAGAGATGTTCCTAATGTTCTCTTGCATTCCTCATGAAAATTCAGGGAGGTGACAAACTGCCAGTGAATGCAATTTTAAATGAAGTGTGTTGAGGATGGAACTGCTGAATCAGTTCTTACTCTCCAGTCACCAGAATGCATCCTTGCATGCCAAAGAGGTTAATCCTGTCGTGTTGAATACGAACCTCTCGGCTGGACTGCAGAGATGTTCCTAATGTTCTCTTGCATTCCTTTCCTGATGTTTTTATCCACGAGTTTATAGACAATGTGGTCAAGGTCATGCACAGAGTGTAAGCACATTCCCAGTTTCTTGCCAAACCAGTGAAGACTAAGAGATGGCAGACAGACCAGATTGTCAGTGCTGATTCCCTGCTGAGCAGCTATGAGGAATCAGGGAAAATAACATTCAGATTATTTAAAAATAACACTTAAGATCTTCAGTCAAGGACATAATGCTTTCTGTGATGTGCAGATATGTTTTCTTCCAAGGTATGGCACCAGGAATGTGCTTAGCTCTAGCTAGCAGAATTCCAGGGGGTATTTCTGTCTGCTATGTGTGTAGTGCTGCAGAAAGGTTTTCTTGCTATTTTTGATGCTGTTCTGGGTTTTCATTTGTGGTTGTTGTTGTTTTTTCCTTCCCTCTTGAAGCTTTTCTTTCCTTAGTTCAGTATGTATTCTGCAGCTGCATAACTGGGTTGGGTGCTGTAACTGAGGGTGCTGTCTGTTCCCTTTCTCGTCTGCTGCTCAGAGAACTGAAGTGGGTAGCAGAGTAATGCAGAACATGCACTACATTTGGGTTACTCTATTGAGCAAAAAATATACCTGAAATCTTTAGTTACTTTCCAAGCAGCTAAATGCTACCTCAGGGACTACTTGTTACTACTGCTGCTGCTGCTGAACTGTTGGATCCATTATTTCAGTTTCAGAAGTGTATTATCTTTTTGTTTATGTAGAAACATCTTTTGTTTTTGTCATAGTTCTGTACAGAAATAGCAACCAGATTATTGACATGAGTGTAATTTCAAGAAAAAGAAAGACAGACAAATATTTCTGATGTGTGGATGGGCAAAAAATGTCTTATGTTTTTCCTCCTGGAACAGTTTGACAAGAAGCATATGATGACACACAAGCTGCTTTCTCATGTGCTTAACACATTTTGTATTTTCTTTCCACCCTCACGGATGTATTAGAAATAGTTTCATCATAAAGTTGGTAACAACAATTTACATTAGGTTTCCACAGCAATACTGAACCGCCTTTTCTTGGTATCTACCATTGCTATTAGGAGTCTGACTACTTTCATGCTAGGAAACCAGCTCACTGACCTGGCTTGGTTAATTTTTGTTTGAAAAATTCAGAAATTCATTGTTTTAATTTGTTAGATTGTTTTATATTTGTATATCAATTAATTAGGGTTGTGCTGTGGTAGTGAACTGTTAATGGCAGCACACTGATGCAAGTAAAGCCTAAAACTGTACTTCCCCCTGCCCCCATATTGCATCCTTTCCATTTCATGCTTGCATTGAAACATGATGGTTAGCTGTTAGCAGAAACATTATCTGTAGGATGAGTAAAATGTGGGGATGTTCTTATTACTGGTGTGCTGCATTGCTGTGCAGTTGTATGAGCATTCATCTTGTGGTGAACCACATAACTTTTGAAGTACTCTGTGCAGGCAAAAAGTGACCTAATTGCTTAAAAATGAAGTAGTGTTGGTCTTGTAGTGCCGTTGAGTCATGGCAGGGGTTTTACTTTTTTTGTTATAATGCTTTAATATGGATCTCAGGATAGAGGATTAATTTTCTTTAATACTTGAAGTTCCTGTTAACAGAACCCATCTGTCACAACTGAGAATACAAATTTTACAGTCTTTCTCAGTATAATTAATTTTAAGGCTCAAACTAGCTTTATCCCCCTCCTCATACAGCAAGAATCCAAAAGAGGTAGTCTAGGCTGTGATGTTACATTCTCTAGAAATGTGAATTCTTTTGTGATTGGAAGGATTTTTGTCAAAGGCATCAAAGGCTTGTAAAGAATGGATTGGTATTAATAGCAATTCTCTTTTCTTTGACACGCACCACCTGTTATGATCTAATTCTGGCACTAGTTATAACACTGATTTCTGCAAGTTTGGTTATATTTGTTTAGAACATTGCTGCTATAACCATGTTTTCATTTTATTTTTAGTTAGTCACTGCAGTTCCTAACTCTTAGGGCTCTATCACAGACAGAATGCTGATGTCTGCTTTTATTAATGTGTACAGGATGTTCTCTGTTTGTTTCCTGTTTAACACTTATCATTATCCAAGGATGTGCTTTTATAACCAAGATGATTGCTGTGTAAATAGATAAATGGGACATTTCGTCTTTCGATGTCAGGCCTTTCTTTACCCTCCTATAAAAATTGTAATGAGACCAAGAATTCTCTCATTTTTCAACTGAGAATGCTCAAGACCAAAATTTTAGAGAAATTCAGGCTCTGGTATTACATTTGGAACTGAGGATGTTAGACAACTGAAAATTATTTTAAAAACAAAATTTATGCACTTTCCCCCCGCCCCTCATGTTTTCTTCTTCTTAACTATAAGGCACTGTGTTCATGTGAGGGGCAGGGAAATGATGGTGTTGAAAATCTTACTATCTAACCCAAAGGAAAGGCTTCTCTTAGTATTTTCCCCTCAAGTGTCTTTTAACGTTGTTTGGGCTTTAGAGAAGAGGTGTAATCTCTTCTGAGTTTTGCCTGTCTCTGTTTGCCAGGCAGCCATTTCATCTGCACTCTCTAGTGGAGCAAAATCCAGCATTAAGTTCCTGGACTTCTCTCTGTTTCTGACAGTTGTACTGCTCCATGGCTGACTGGAAGTCCCTTTGTGTTGCACTCTGTTGTGGAGTCTCTGCTGGTGTAAGCACTCAAGTTTGTAGTGCCCAGTGTGCAGGACCAATTTGAGAGGCCAGTAGCTACTACAAAATCCTTCATACAATAAGTTAATGCAAATAGAGCATCCTTGGGTTTGTGAAATAGCGTTTACTACATAATGATATTCTGCTTCTGAAATATGTTCTTGAAGTATTTTTTTTCTCCTTGATTTTTAGCATACATAAAAGGTGGGTGGATACTCCGCAAAGCCTGGAAAATTTATAATAAGTGCTATACGGACATTAATACACTTCAGGAAATATATCAGAAGAAAACAACTCAGGAATCCTTGACTTCTGATGCTGCAAATGATAATCATATTGCTGCAGAAGGTGTAACGGAGGATTCGCTAAACAGACTGAAAGGTGCTGTTAGCTTTGGATATGGACTTTTTCATCTTTGCATATCCATGGTGCCCCCAAACCTGCTCAAAATCATCAACCTGCTGGGTTTTCCTGGAGACCGCCTACAGGGGCTTTCCTCACTGATGTATGCAAGTGAAAGTAAGGACATGAAGGCCCCTTTAGCTACGTGAGTAGCTATATTGAAATGCTTTGGTAGATAACTTAGTACTAAAAGTAAGTAACTGGAAAAGAAAAGTCAAAACCAAAAAGTCATGTTGCTTTAAAGGAAACAACAGCAGGTAAAATAAACTTGTAGTTTGTTGTTTAACATGCCATGGTTTAGTAAATTCGCCACTTACTGATGTTTGAGATCTCTCTGTGGTTAGTTATTTACTTGTATTTGGGGTTTGTATCAGTATTTTGCTGTATCCTTTAGTACCTGCAGTTCTAATGTTTAGTAATTTGAATGCCAGCAGAGTAAAAAAGAGCTCCT
>NW_008662077.1:16843-48968 GCF_000695815.1 Acanthisitta chloris
GTAAATTTACTTATATTCTCTGCTATGGATGCTATACTATTTTGTAGAGTCATTGATCTCACTGGGTTCAAACTGAAAGAGGGAAAGTCTAGGCTGGATGTGAGAAAAAGGATTTTTACTCTAAGGATGGTGAGACATTGGAACAGGTTGCCCAGGGATGTGGTGGCTGCCCCAACCCTGGCAGTGTTCAAGACCAGGTTGGATGAAGCCTTGAGCAACCTGGTCTAGTGAGGAGTGTCCCTGACCCTGGCAGGGGGTTGGGACTAGATGATCTGTAAGGTGCATTCCAACCCCTAAATTCTATGATTCCTTTAGCTATTTTTACTTACTATTAGCACAATTTATTTTCCATTGTTTTGAAATTTTATTTTAGCATGTCAGTAAAACGAGATGTTCCTTGTCTTTTTAGAGGAGCATTTTTTGGGTACTCTTTTTTCCCAAGGCTTCATACTGCATCCAGGTATTTTTAAGAGGTGAAGGGTTAGCCAGACCCAATCTAAACTGCCCTCGTAAATGAGTTTATTATTCCATTATCTACAAATCAATGCTTTTATTACTGGACCTATTGCAGGTACCATCAGATGTGACTTTTGAAGCATTGACAGCAGAGCTAAACTCTCTCCTGCTTCAGGAGAAGAATTGGATTTCTGATTGCTAGATTAAATGTTCCTGTTGATTTGTGCTTTCTCCTTTCTGGGGAAGAGAAATTATATTTTTGGGAACATTTCCTCCTTCAGATAGTCTTGGAAATCTTTGTGCTCTGCCCTTGTTTCCAGGAGCAATGTAGGTCATGTAGATGTCTGCCCTCCTGAACACAGAATGTATTTCTTTTTGGCAGTGATTTCAAGTGTGTCTGCTGATGTGTCTGTAGTTCTTTTGTTGGTTTGTTTGTTGGGTTTTGGGTGGTTGGTTGGTTTATTTTTTTGTTTCCCCTCTAATGAACAATTACTTTTCAAAGTTTTCCTGTGGGTTTTTCTGTTTTTAAAAAAGTCTACAGAGTTCTAAAGGCTGGAGTGCTTTGATGCTATGAGCTTGATTGTTACTTTGCCTTTGGGTAATGTGCACTGAGTTGTATGTTCAGGTGCAGGTTAGGAGTATGTTGATCTATGGCAGTAGTAGTGTGTTTGTTTTAAAGCCAGATTTTGTAGTAAAAGATTCATATCTATCTTTGTCTTTCAGAATAATAAGAAGGTTTGTCTGTGTAGAACATTATCCTTATTTCTATTTACAAGCTGTAATCCTTTCTACTCTTTACATTTCTTTTAGATTAGCTCTGCTGTGGTACCACACAGTTGTTCGTCCCTTTTTTGCCCTTGATGGCAGTGATAACAAGGCAGGATTGAAAGAGGCAAAAGAAATTCTTGCAAAGAAAGAATCTGCTTATCCAAATTCTTCTCTGTTCATGTTCTTCAAGGGAAGGATACAGCGACTAGAGGTATTGCATATT
The DNA here is from genome assembly GCF_000695815.1 of Acanthisitta chloris. Lineage (NCBI taxonomy): Eukaryota > Metazoa > Chordata > Aves > Passeriformes > Acanthisittidae > Acanthisitta > Acanthisitta chloris. Next base: position 18,291 of record NW_008662077.1, read on the forward strand.
TTCATCCTTGAGACTGATATCTTCTCCCCACCCTGTGTTATTTTATGGCTTTTTTCTGATGTGAATGAACTGTGCAAGCTTCAGCAGATTGTGATTAAAGATGCAGATGCATGGAAAGATAAGTTAGAAGAACAGATTAACTCCTTCCTAGTTTCAAATTCACATGCAGAAGCTGCTCCTGCGCTACATCTATCTGAATTCATGGCGTTCAAATTCTTTTTCAGCTACTTGATATGTTTGTGGCTCTGTGCTAGAAGGAAGTGCTTTTGGTCACTCAGGAGTTTTTTGAGCTATTTCAGTTTTGCTTGTCAAGCTAAAATGTTATTACCTGCTGAGTACATAGCGTTTATCTTCCTCTTTTGGTTTTATGCGTTTTTTTATATACAGCTAATTCCCTGCAGTAATTTCCCTTAAATGGCTGCCTTTGCTTTTAAGAGGTCAAACCAGGATGTTCTCTGTTGCTAAGGGTGAGCTCTGACCCAAGCAGAAATGTGTTCACTGAAAATGTGTTTGTGAATGCCATTGCAGAGTGTTATTCAAACACTGCAACAGCCTCGTGGGTTTTGGCTGAATTATTCTCTAAGAATATGTGATAATACAAGGTGAATTTTTCTAACTACTCCACTCCTAGCTGCTACTTTTGTCAGACCAGAGTATTTTTGGAGCAATTACATTAATCAGGAAACCTAAGACAAAGGCACGAACCCTTCATCTCAACATCATAATTACAAGAGGTAATCAAGATCTTAATATTGGTGGTCATTCTTTGCTAGGGTTTGCAGTTAACTCTTTCAAATACAGCCTCGTATTTTGAGGGAGGTAGCAGCTGTAACCGAAGAGATGAGCAGCCTTCAGTGGCCTATCAGATTTTGCAGGCCTATTCTTGCATGGGATTTGGATGTTTTCTTTTTTTGCTGTCCTTTTGAAAGCAACAGTGGATTGGGGGAATGACATTGTCACAGGCAAGCTGTCAGTCTTTGGGAAATATGGAAAGTGGTCTTTGCTTAATTATATGGATATTTATTATTATATGGATATATTCATAGGGATATGGACACTTACTATGATATGGATACTTACATTTTGGTGGTGAAAATCAAATTTGTTGGGAATAGCTAGACAATGAATGCAAATGCAGTTAAAAATGTAAGTACATTGATTGCCAGGGTTTGACTTGGTATTTTAGTGTAATGAAGAATAAAATTCAATCAATTATTCTGGCTTTCTTGGCAAGGTAGGGCAAAAGTGTCAACATAAGCTGTTAATAAACTGAGTATATGTTTCTGTGTGTTTGGTATAAGTGTCAGTTTTGTGTAGTCAGTCCCTTTCTGGAGTACTGTTGTGTTTCAAAGGAGAGTTCTGTAAATGTAATCTTAGAGTATTTTTTGTTTATTAAGTGATGCAATATATAGATACTGAAGTTTAGGTCCAAGTGGAACAGTTTGTGCCAGAGACAGCATGGCCACGCTAATGAAGTTAGTTAGCTTAGGCAGGCAGAATGCTGTGCATTATGCTGTGTAGCCATACCCTTAGTCAGCACAAAGCTTATTGGTAGCTAACTGGAATTAAAATGTCCCTTTGCTATTCATGTGTGTGTTCGCATGAGAGATTTTCCATTCAGCAGCCCCTTCCCCCTCCTCCATCATTGCTTTGTTCCAAGTGGTGCTGCATCAGGGAGGTTTTGCTGTGTCTGAATGTTTTGATTAAATGTCTTGGGCTATTCTGTAGATTTTGTTAGGAATTTACAAGCTTAATTTGCTTAAATGCTGTTGACATCATAGCAAAGGCAGGTATGTGACTGGTGGCAATGGTATGGGCAGCTGCACTGGGTTTCTGCACAATACACTTGTGGTTACATGTCTTGAATCTGAGCATTGGTCTGGCATTGAATGTTGTATGTTAGTGTGGCCAGCAGGACCAGGGAAGTAATTGTCCCTCTGTACTCAGCCCTGGTGAGGTCACACCTCGAGTACTGTGTCCGGTTCTAGGCCCCTCACTTCAAGAAAGATACTGAGGTGCTGGAATGAGTCCAGACAAGGGCAATAAAGATGGTGAAGGGTCTGGAGCACATGTCCTATGAGGAGCAGCTGAGGGAGCTAGGATTGTTTAGTCTGGAGCCAAGGAGGCTCAGGGAAGACCTTATTGCTCTCTACAAATACTTGAAAGGAGATTATAGCCAGGTGGGGGTCAACCTCTTCTTCCAGGCAGCTAGTGACAGAACAAGAGGACATAGCCTCAAGCTGTGCCAGGGGAGGTTCAGGCTGGACATCAGGAATAATTTCTTCATAGAAAAGGTTATCAAGCATTGGAACGAACTGCCTGGGGAGATGGTGGAGTCATCGACCCTGGAGGTGTTCAAGACATGACGGGAGGTGGCACTTAGTGCCATGATGTAATTGCCATGGTGGTGATTGGTCAAAGGGTGGACTCAATGATCTTGAAGGTCTTTTTCAACCTAGATGGTGCCGTGATTCAATGTGATTCTGAACCCGAAGTGTGCATATACCTTTAGATTACAGACTAATGTGCTGAGTTGTAATTTCCTCCTCATTTCCAAGGTGGGTGAGGAGAGTTCCTGCAAAACCCAGGAAGTGCTTATATGGCCTTCCTTGAAACTGTTGATGCACAGATAGCCTTAAATTCTTTCCACTGAGCATGGCAATGTTATTTCAGGTGGCTTACTGAAATTGGGAAGTTTTTGTTTTAACCTGTGTGCACTAAAATGTATACCTTGAGCTGAAGTTTGTATATTTTAGTCTTTAATATCTATAATCTTGTAACAGTTCTGTGTTAAAATTTAGTAGTATGTAGATAAAAGGCAGCTTGGATGTTACACAGAAGTACTTAGGTGTTCCATTTGTGGTTGTAGGCTTTGTATGAGGGCCATCTCAGTCCATCAAATTTTTCTGTAGCCTTTGATCCTGCATGCTATGTGTAACCTTCAGCTGATGGCATATTCAGCTTCCATTAGGAAGTCCACATATGCCTACGTATCTGCATGTATTTTTAATTTTCTATGAAGAAAAGAAACAGTAAGGCTCATAGTTCAGCCATGGACACCTGGAGACAGGGAATCTGTTCAAAAGGCAGAAACCGTAATGCAAGACCGGACAGTGAGACCCAAATCTGACAAGGGAGAAAATTGGCAAGGAAGGCAGTCAAGAAGATTTCACAGTGACAGAGCTATGTCTGAAAGACAAACGAAGAGCATGGGACTGTATAATGCTTTGTGCACCAAAAGCATGCAATAAAAGCCTTAACATACTTCAGTTTTTGAACAAGTAGCTGTACGGGTACTATAAATGTGGAGCAAATTGTCTGTCAGCTTTTTTTCCCAATCCACATTGTTGAGAAATGAAGTCTGAACACATTTAGACACTATTGAAATGAGTGAGTTAAGGGAATGGAGAGGAGGATGATCTGGGAAAGCTGGAATGAAAGTGCACCAGAAAGTTAAAGGTTGCTCTGGTAGGCTGATCAAATGTCTCTTTTTTTCAAAGAGTAGATTAAGAGTCTGTGTATTAAAAGTAGCATTTTTTCCTGACTTTTACATACTTCACTAAGCTGCTTTTATGGACAGAACTATTGCTATGCTTGATTTGTGATTGTGTGGTAGGTATTCCAGCCTCACAAATATTTCTTTGTGGGTGTCTGACAATTTCTGTCTTGGAAACACTTTCAGCTAAAGCTGCTAATGATGTTTCCTGTATGCTTAAGCTACTACAAACAATTGGGAATAGTGTTTTATATGTAGACCTAAAGGGTGCAAAAGGTGTAATTGATATAATGACTGCTGAAACCCACTGGTCTGAAGTCTGGAGTTTCTGGCTGTATCATTGGGCATTTCTTGTTACTGTGAAAGTAAAACTATTGCCATCCATTTTCTAAATGTGTATTATCTAATACTGTAACCATTTTAACAAATACCAATTTACTTTTGAAACTGTGACTTGGACTATTCAAGTGTGGTATTGTGGGCAGTCCTGAACGATGGGCATGGTGGTAACATGGGAGAGGACAGTGAGAAGTGGTGTTCTGGGTCTTAGCTATTTCTGCTTTTCAGCTTGCAATTTTGTTTCTTTTTTCCTAATCAGCAACACTATTTAAAATCTGTCTGCCTTTTTCTTAGATAATACAGTCACCCCACTCAAATAGTTAGCTAGCTTCATGTGGGAGCAGTAAGGGTATAAAGCAAAGGTAAAGCATTTGACAAAGTCATGAACTGGGCAAGATAGTTTCTTATTAATTAGGAACAGACTCTGGGTGTGTATACATAAACAACCAAGAAATCTCTGTGGCTGGAATAAGAAACTTGGGTTCTGTGGCTTGGTCTGTAGAGTTTGGTTAGTATAGCTGCATGTAAAGAGCCTGAAGGAAAAAGTACCAAATGCTCCATGTGATGGGCAAAGCACTAATGGTACATTCAGGTGTGCTAAAGTGTGTTGCACGTGCAGGCTGCTGAAAATGTGCAGTGGGATTGTGTGCTTAAGAGTAGCACTGAAAAGTACTCTTGCTGTTATATTACCTTTTGTAGACACTTTGGTATCAGTGGTATCATTCTTATTTAGGGCAAGAGAGAGTGTGGTATGGAAAAGCAGACTGAGGGCAAGTAATACTAAGCACTGAAAAGTCTTATATGAACTTTTTGGAAGAAAGTCCCGGTGATGTCTTATGAAATTTTCAGAGCTTGCCTAATGTCAAGCTTTATTTTCTGAAATTGTGCTGTTTTTTCTAGTTACTTGTTCTAGGCTGTAAAATGCAGTCGCCTAGTTTTATTCTATTTTGGTTTTGTGATATGTCTGAGGAAAAATGTGTGTGTGTGTGTATGGTAAGGAATAGAAAATACAGGCTATGAAATGTCCATATAAGTGTCCTCTGGCATAAATTGTAACCTTTTAGATTGCTTTCTGGTTTCGCCTTAATTATGAGCATGACTTCTTAAAAGCTTTACAGATTCATAGAGCTGATTGAGAATAGAGACAGTCTGGGTGAGGAAAAGTGTCCTGAGATTTCAGAACAACTCTGTGGGGACATGTGTGCCAGTTTGGGAAGCTGCCTTGGCTTACTAAGCCCTGTATATGCTTATTTGGTGGGTTGGGTTGCTTTTAGTTTTAAACTGGAGTCAAGAAATGTAAGATTAGGGTTCTCACATGAGCTTGCATAATCCTCTTTATGGCTATGTAGTTCTGTATATTACACATTCTATGGATTAATCTTTTTTTGTCTTTTTATTATGCCCAAGAGAGGCATGAGTGATGCCTTTTGAAAGAATTACAAGTGTGTGTATATGTATTTTTAAATCTCAAGAACTTCAATTTCAGCTGTCAGCCATGATGTTATCCTTGTAGACTCTTGTGACTTTAAAATCTGTTTATTCTTTGAAACAGTAAATGGATAGTAATTAATTTAAGAATTAACACTAAGAGTTGAAGTTCCTATTCCAGCCTATTGTCACAATCCCTGGAGATGATTGAAACTTTAATTGTTTAGGAATGTCTCTGAAACATGCTTTGCTGAGATTTGATGATGAAGGAAAACTTAGGCAGATGTCAAAACACTTGTGAGATTTAGACAGAGGGATGGATTACAGAAGACTGGATATTCAACAAACTGGACTTGCATATTGCTAAGCAATTGGTGTTTCGTGTGCTACCCCAGGCTGGTGTATGGCATTGCAGACAGTGATTTAATTGCCATTAGTCAGTGTGTGGAATAGTGTGTCCTACGAATAAGTGATTTATATTTTAGAATGTTTAGGTTTTTAGAAAGCAAAGTATCTTCCTGGAGGAATAAATGTTTAGGTTTGTTTTTTTCCTCAGAAGCATCCAAAACAGAGATTCACTGCACTCCTCAATTTCCTAGCACAAAGAGAAAGTGCTAAGCTGACATTATTTTATTTTATTATTTTCTGTAAGGCTGGGCTCAGAATAGTTGTTTTCAAGGAAGTTGTGCTGGGGTGATGGAGCATCAGTGGAGAAATGTGTAGTGGAGAGAATGTGCTGCTACAAAAGTAAACAAGGTGTACCTGGCTCAGGCTCCCTGGTAATTTTGAGGGCAAATATAACTCACCTGTCTTTCTGTGCAGGGTATTCTTCTGCCTTGCCAGCAAGCATCTTAGCTTAATTACAGCTGTATTTTCTGAGTGTTCAGTGTTTATGTTGGTACAGCTGTAGACCCCTTCGCTGGCAGTTGTGCTGTCTTGATGCAGTATCTATTATTTATGGTTAAATTGTTCCTTAGCAACTACAACAGTTTTCCCTGACCAAACAAAGGAGAAAACCTAATAAAATCAGGTCAGAGCTCTGTGTGTGTGTGTACTTAAGACACAATGCTGCAGATTTCTGCAGGAATTTTTTAATTCAGTTACACTGGTGTAGGTGGTTTGCATTTTCAAGGGTTTCTTTCACTTACATGCTTAGTCAGCTGAGAGTGGCATAAAAATTCTTCTGTTGTAGGAATTACTGTATGTGAGAATAAATGTAGGAACATTGTTAAAGCAGGTAGAGGCCATGTTGGAATATTTAGTTTGTATACAACTAACTAAATCTTTGATTTGCGTTCACCATAATGATAGGTATGGAGAAGTCCCATCCTTGACTGGGCAAACTAGACATTATGGTAGTCAAAAGAGCTATCATTCTAGTTCTTGGAAGTGTGTCAGCCTCTTTTTGCTAATTTATTGTGAACTAATTTGTTTTTTCTCTCATAAACCTTTCTATCTTTTTACATGTCATGCAGCATTTATGAATTCCTATTAACTGTTGCTTAAAGTGGTGACAGATGTGGGAAAAAGTGAAATGTTCAAAATAAAATCAAACTAAAAGTATCCTTATTGTGCAAAAAGCTAAACTTAATTAGCTGGTGCTAAAAATAGGACGTATAATGGTGAAATGACTAGTAAGAGTGGAAATGAGATTACTCTAAAGTTTACTGCACCAGCTAAGGAATTTCAGACTTAATAGCAAATAAAAAGAATAGAGTCACTGATTTTTAATGAGAGATGGTCTGAACTGGCTGTTAGTACATTCTTAATCTCCTCTACTGTAGCTTGTTTAATTACCTATTAACAGAAATGTGAATCAAATTAGCCAACAAATGTTAAATTTCAGACACCTGAATATTTTTTTTCTTCTTTTGCTTTTGTTAGTGTCAAATTAACAGTGCCTTGACCTCGTTTCATACTGCTTTGGAACTTGCAACAGACCAAAGGGAGATCCAACATGTCTGTTTATATGAAATAGGTAGGTTGACTATGTTTACCCTATAAATATCTCACTTTCATGTCTAGACTAGCAACTTCAATAAGCAAACTGAATTCTTCTCATTAGGGTTTTAAAAAAGGTTTTAGAATACTGGCATTTCTCTTGGATGGATTATGGTAATAATCCTGTGTCTTGGTTTAACCCCAGCCAGCAGCCAAGAACCACACAGCCATTCACACACTTCCCCACCAACGGGGTGGGAGAGAGAATCTGAAGGCTAAAAGCTAGGAAAGCTCATGGGTTGAGGTAGAGACAGTTTAGTAGAGAAAGCAAAAGCTGCACACACAAGCAAAGCAAAACAAGGAATTAATTCACTGCTTCCCATGGACAGGAGGTGTTCAGCCATCTCCAGGAGAGCAGGGCCCATCATGTGTAACGGTTCCTTGGGAAGACAAACACCATCACTCCATCTCTCCCTCTTCCTTCTTCTTCCTCCCACCTTATATACTGAGCATGATGGTATGGAATATCCCTTTGGTCAGTTTGGGTCACCTGTCCCAGCTGTGTCTCCTCCCAGTCTCCCATCTCCCATGCACCCCCAACCTCCTTGCCAGTGTGGCAGTACAGAAAAGCAGTAAAGGCCTTGACTCTGTGTAAGCTCTGCTCAGCAATAACAAAAACATCTCTGTATTATCAACCCTGTGCCCTGCACAAATCCTAGACACAGCCCCATATTAGCCACTGTGAAGAAAGTTAACTCCATTTCAGCCCAAACCAGCACATCCCATCTTCTTGTTTGGCAAGTAGAATTCAACAATTTTTCATAATAAAGTTTTCTGCAAATACAAGGTGATGCAAAATCCGAGGGTAGACTCTGGACTCAAGGACAAACTATTCACCTAGGAGATATTGTTTAAAAGTAGAAGTTAATTATCTGATTTGTCTGTGGAGTCACCATTTCTGTGCTAAAAACTAATCGGTCTTGTGAAGCTTCTCAGTTTGCAGGATCTTTATTTCATGTTCATTTCTTTTTAGCAATAGCAGTATATGCTATATGGTCTTTATTTGCATACAGGTCTTTAGAGTGGAGAAGATAGGTTGCTTCAAGCTTTAACTGGGATCTTGTCACAGTGGGAAATAATAAGAGAACAAGCAGTAGCTTTGCAAGTTTCAGCATCCTATAAAATTCAGTATCTAAACTTTAAAATAAAGAGAGCTTTTGGTATCTATAGATTTGTTGTTGCTCTGAAGTGGATTTATTGTTTTGTATGGAATCTTGTAACTAAAAGTTTCCTAGTAAATTTCTCAGGCTTTAAATGTGTCACTGCTTTGTTTTGGTTTTAATTTTCCAGTTACTGTTACAATAGTTAAACTAGCTCCAGCTGTCCTAACAGACTCTGTTTTAATAATGTAGACACCAAATTTGAATTACTGTACTTCTCTGAAGCTAAATGAGTTTTGCTCTTAGGTTGGTGCAGCATGATAGAGATGAACTTCAAAGATGCATTTGAATCCTTTGAAAGGCTTAAAAATGAATCCAGGTGGTCCCAGTGCTACTATGCTTATTTGACAGCAGGTGAGTACGTTTGGTATGTAGGGTAAATGATAAATCAGTGATGTGATAAGGCTTGGGAACTGTTTTGTTTTGGGAAACTTACTGGTGCATGTAGTGCCTTTCACACTGCCTGCTGCTTATGCAGCTTTGTGCCAGGCTTGGCGTGGACAAGGTTGTTTATATAATGAACACTTGCATGCTCCCTCTTGATTAGATACAGATATGGGTGTCAGTGTGGTCACCTAACAGTGTATTGCAAATATTTAATAAACAAATCTTTAGAGGCTTGGTGGTATTAGTTCCTTTAGTGGGTATAAAAGAGTAGTACTGACTTGTTGATGATCACAGAGCGTACCTGGGGGACCTGGGATTTTCATGTTTGTCAAATCTTCAGTCCAGGTACTGTCTGGAAGTGAGTGTGTTGGTTTTTTTTCTGTGACCACATGATAGCTAATCTTAATTTTTCCTGTTTCATGTCCCAGTAGCGTTAACATGTTTTTGCTCCTGTATTCTTACAGTGTGTCAAGGAGCTACCGGTGATGTCAGCGGTGCTCAGAATGTGTTCAAGGAAGTTCAGAAGCTTTTCAAAAGAAAAAATAATCAGATTGAACAATTTTCAGTGAAAAAGGTTAGGTTTTGTATAGACTGACTTGTTTTGGTACAGTAATTACTCTTGGCTCAATTCTTTATCAGTATTTATTTTTGAAGAACGTGTGTTTTCTGCTGGGTTGCTTCTGTAGAATTAGTGGGAAGGAATAGGGTGGAAAAAGAAGTGTCATGTGTTTGAAGGACCTAGCGAAGGAAATGTGAATTATCTTTTCACTTTGCAACTAAAGTAACTATTAAAGATAAAAAGATGTGATACTGTAGTTGCTTTGGTAATTTTCCTTCTAGCTTTGCTTCTCTTACTGCTTCTTGTCTTGTCTTGTTTGTGAAAGCCTTAGCTGTTTTTGAAAGCTGGGAGTTGTCTAGGAAATAGCTCCCAACTGATGATCTTGCAGACGTTACTATTTCAGCATCCAGTCAATGTGCACTTGGGACTGAAATACATTAAAACCAGTCAGGCTGCAAACAAGGAAGTTTTAATTTGGATCAATATGTAAGCCCTTAATTTAGTTGAAAAAATGTGCTTTGTTATCTTAAAGTCTTTAAGCTAAGTTACCATGGACTCATTTTCATAAAATTGTTGGGTGACTTTATGAAACAGTTAAAATTACTGTTTGTGAAATACTATTTGTGAATATTATGTTCCCTATAAAAGGACAAATTCCACTTACCTCTTTCTCTCTGCTTTGCAGGCAGACAGATTTAGAAAACAAATGCCAACCAAAGAGCTCTGTGTCCTGGCATCCATTGAAGTATTATACTTATGGAAAGCCCTTCCAAACTGTTCCCTCTCGAACTTGCAGCATATGAGTCAAGGTATAATATGGTTCCTTGCTTTATTTATTTACTTTTTAAAATGAGGTGTATACTTTTGTTCTGTTGTGTAGAGTAGCTGATTGCAGTAGCATGAAAATTTCAAACTTGTGTGCATGTGTCATAGCAAAATACAGTTGGAGTAGCAAAAGAAAAATGACCCATTACATTTTGGCTTAATGCTTCATTTTGACAGGGTTTTGGGGGAAGTTTTAAGTGCCTGCTGCATATGGCTGGTCATTAATCATTGTTTCAAGTGAAACAATACCATGGTAGTTACTGTTCCAAGTCACTAAGCAAAACTTAACTCATTTAAACCTAGCTACAAAATAAAAAAATGAAACTCCTAAGTTTCTTCTAAGAGGAGGTCATGTGTGACATGATAGGGTTTCTGTTTATCTTGGCTGCTGGGACCTTCTTAGTGCTGAATGGTTGCCTCTTTCTTAGTCTCCAGATGTCTGTCATGTGAAGCTTGTGCTAGTAGTGTTTATCATGAGGTTTTCAGTACTTCTCCCTCCATCCAGCAATCAGTCATATTTGCATTCTGCGAACAGTTCAGGTTGGTTGACAAGAAGCTCAACATGAGCTGTCAATGTGCGCGCGCAGCCCAGAAGGCCAACGGCATCCTGGGCTGCATCAAAAGGAGCGTGAAGGTCAAGGGAGGTGATTCTGCCCCTCTGCTCTGCTCTTGTGAGATCCCACCTGGAGTACTGCATACTGTGCTGGGGTCCGGTCCTCAGGAAAGATATGGACTTGTTGGAACACAGGTCCAGAGAAGGGAACTGTAGATGATCAGAGGGATGGAACACCTCCCCTATGAAGGCAGGCTGAGAGAGTTAGGGCTGTTCAGCCTGGAGAAGAGAAGACCTTGGAACACCTTCCAGTACCTAAAGGGCACCTGCAAAGAGAGCTGGAGAGGGACTTTTTACAAGGGCATGTAGTGATAGGACACGGTGGAATGGCTTTAAACTAAGAGTTCAGGTGTAGATTGGATACTAGGAAGAAATTACTGTGAGTGTGGTGAGGCACTGGCACAGGTTGCCAAGGGAAGTTGTAAACGTCCCATCCCTGGAAATGTTCAAGGCTGTGAGCAACCTTGTCTAGTGGAAGGTGTCTCTGCCCATGGCAAGGGATTGGAACTACATTGTCTTTAAGGTGCATTCCAATCCAAACCATTCTAACATTCTGTGACTGTTCCTTGCTCATGTAGAAAATAAAACAAAAATTCGCTGCCACAGGGTTGCCTTTATTTTATTTTTTTATTTTTAAATTATGCGATTTTGGGGATGTACACAATTGCCATATTAAGCTGGAAAATTACCAGTCTTGAACTTGAGAGTCAGGACTAGTAGTGGTGTTCTGTTCTGGTACTAATGTAAGATAATTTTTCCATTTAAATTGTATGATGGCAGTGGGTTATGTTCAGGTCCCTATCTTTTTAGTCACAAAGATAATGGTGAAGGCTTTAAAAACAGATTTACTTACATAAAAACAAGTTTGAGGATTATTTTGGCTGTCATTTGCCTTCAGAACAGTCAGCTTTAGAGGGTGTCAAGAGTATGTATTCTTTCCTGCATGCTCAGAAGCTGTGTAGATCTCCCTTGTATAAGCTTCTAGTCAGTGGTTCACATTTTAATGTGAAATAGCAGTATAGATTAAAATTCAGAGATAAGCTTCTTGTAAGTATGACACTGACAGATGTGTTTGCATCAGCCACCCCTAGCTGAAGATTTTCTGTGCAATGAGAGTTACTGCTGCACCTTATCATCAAGGACATGGATGATAGGAGATATTTTTTTAAAAAAATTTGTTTCCTCTTTGCTTGAGCAATTGGATTGTAATTTGCTGGGGTGAATTTCCAGGCTTTTCCTCAGGGCTAGAAGTTGACTTAAAGGAATTAATTTGTATCCACCTGTATCTCTGTAAGTAAAATGCCAAGTAATGTGAGGCTTGCAATGCAAGCGAGAGTTGACAGCCCAAATACTTCATGCAGCCAACTCTTAGTTATCCATAGGCAGCTTATTTGGATTGTGGATTAACTGTATTGTGAATGCAGAGCTGATCAAGATCTGGCATGGTTTATGTGATGAGGCAAAATGTTTAAGGAGCTGTACTGCTCCAGACACAGGAGTTACCAGATAAAAATCCTTGCGGGTGTCCCTGTACCCTCACCTTCCTGGGGGTGACGGTGCAGACAAGTGCAAATGGCTCCTGCTCCTCATGGAAGTAACTTCGGTTTAACAGAACTGGCACTAATTAGCTTGACCAAAATGGAGCCTGATTCATCTAGAAGCAGTTTTATGCATTGTCATGCAATTTTTCCTGGAAACAGAGTACTGCTCAGCTGAGGGACAGTTTGTCCCTGGATTGTGGACCAGCTAAGGTCTGACAAATAAGCCTTATCCTCTCATCATCACTGAGAATTTGTGATGCCAAAACATCCTAGTCTGGATTTTAAGTCCAGTACAGATTTTTGTGCATCTGTCACTTGGCTTCAGTTCAGAAGAAATCAGGTTGTCTGAACTATTTTCTCTGTGCTCCTTGTTACTTGGAATGTATTTTTCTTTCAGTATGTGGGACAAACCAGTTTCCCGTAACACCAGAAGGAGATGATTGTTTCTTAACTTTGCCTTTTTGTGGATATTTCAAAGACCAGTAGAGAAATGGATTCTCCTCTTCTTGTGAGAACACACCAACTGCCTTTGACATTAGCCCATTCATTCCTGTTAGGAATTGCTCTCGAGTAACAGATTTCTTGACAAGGCTCATACAAAATGGGTTGTATTTAAAAGCAAACAAAAAACTTTGCTAGTAATGTCAGTATAAAGCATCTCCTTTATCCAGTTAAACATCAGACTAAAAGACACTGTAGACCACAATTCTTGTCTAAAGAAGGATTTCAATCCATCTTGTTTGTTTACTGGAATCTTTTCATTAAGCTTGTCAGGATGTTGATGATTCATCAGCTGTTGGTTTGAGGAATTTGCTTCTTGGTGCCATACACAAATGCTTAGGAAATTCTGAAGATGCTGTTCAGGTAAGTTGTTAAATGGTAATTTGTACCATTAATTCTATTTTATGAGCTCCTCTGTTAAACAGTAAATACTGCTCAGTAAGAGTGTTAAGCAAGTCATTAGTGTTCAGTGCTGTTGATCGTTCTGGTTTGTGAATTCCAACAGAGGTTCTTTTAAAATCTGCTGGTTTAACATGTCTTTATTATATTGTGTTGTAAAATTAATTGGCTATGTTGACATGGCAGCTAAAGTGCTTGTAGTAACAAGAGTTACAGGGAAGCTGGGAAGAATAACAGAAGTTCTTGATCTGCAAGAACTTTGTCCAACAAAGAAAATTAACCTTTTTAAAAAAAGGAACTTGGAGGTTGACCTTTTGAGAGCACAGGTTTGCTGCTGCTCCTCCAGACCTATTAGACACTTGAGGGTTTGATTGTTAGTACATACCAAAGAATAATTTTGCCATTGTTGCAGGTTTTATGATCTGTAGGCACAAACTCTCCTTTTTCTCTCCCAGAATAGAAAGCAATTCACATAAGCAGCAAGATGCTGACTTTAAATTCCCCCCTCCCCCTGCATATCTCAAATAATCTGGGTGTTTCATCTCTGATGTTAAAGTTCCTTGTTACAGCTAATTTTTTTTCAATATGAAGTTGGAAAACTCTTGGAACAGTCAATATATCACTTGGTAATAATCCAAACAAATAATTTTCCCTTGATATGGTAATATTGGTAAAAACATCTAGGAGTCTGTACACTGGAAAATTTTAATATATTCTCATTTTAGCTTTGGCTAATTTGTAGTGCTTAAAGTGGAATGGTGCTTTGAAGTATCAAACAGTCAGTGTTTTACTGCACTCTTCTGTTTCTTTTTTCTCTTCAATTTTTACAGTACTTTCAGCGAGCTGCTAAAGATGAACTCTGCCGTCAAAGCAACTTATATGTCCAGCCATATGCTTGCTATGAACTGGGCTGTATTCTGTTAGACAATCCAGAGGTAATAGCATGACCTATTTTTACACTCCTAAAATTACTGTAAGGAGTCAACATACCACTGTACAAGCAATGAAACAAAGTTTATAGGTGATAGTGTATGTTAAGTTTTAAGAATTTTATACCTACTGTAAAGAAACTTACTACTTTGGAGTATTTTTCAATCCGAGAGATGGAAAGCATTTTAGCCAAGTGTCTTATTTTTTCGACATGGAGAGTGTTCCTGCTGCTGGTGGCGAAAGAGGCCTGGCCAGTATGCCTTGGGTAGGCAGAGGTTTGTTGTCTGCCGGTGATATTTAGTGTGGTGGATGCATAGGGTCCTTTTCTTACCTGTTGGATAACATTCAAGCTCAAAGTTAACCTTTCCTCTCCAAGTGGAACTTGATGCCTTTCTAAAATAGCAAGTGTTTTCAGTCATTTAAATTCCTTTAAAGCTGGTTGTGTGGGCATTTTGACTTTCATCCTGAGTAGCGAGGGTTTTGTTGTCCAGGATGAAGAGGAAAATAGTCCACCTGGTTTTCAAACTGTCCAAATGGCTTGGCTGATGATCTGATCATTCAGGTCTTTGCACGTATCCTGCCTCCTAGGGAGCCCAGAGAATCTAGGGCAATTTGTGCTGCACTCTTGGTGCAGTTTCCCTCCTCAAACGTCTAACACCACTATCTGGAGTTTATGCCACTTTGTGTAGTTCATCCTTCATCAGAAGGCAAGTTAGGGGAAGTGGTTACAGGGTAGTGACTTGAGCCTTCTCTTCATTGTATGGAGTGTATGAAGTAGTTGGGCTGATAAGCATCTCATATTCTTAAGATTCTGTTTTCAGTTCTTTTTGATGTTTTCAGGTTTAATCACCTGAGCTAAACCTTCCCCTTGAAGAGGGAAGGAGAGGAAAATCTTTCAGTAAGAATGATTATCATGGCAAAGGACAGAACTAGAAAATGCTTTTAAAAATAAGTGTTCTTTTTGCAAACTCTGTTGCCTTAAGACTTAGAACTGGTCCTCGAAGCCTGGAAGGGAGTTCTGAGTCCCGTTATGTTCCTGCTGCCTTTCTTTCCATGTTCATGTTTAAATTTGATTGTGCCAGGTGTGTCTGAAAAAAATAAATGGTGGGTAGTGAACTTCCTGAGATGTTGGGACTGTGGGAGCAATCTTCCTCCTGCTTTACGTGTAGTATGTGCACACAGTAACCGAGTGTGCCTCACGTTGGGTGTTTGGGGTCCGACAAGCCTCAGCTTGGAGCTGTACGGAGAAGCTATGGTAGCACTCAGAATGTGAAGGATGTGCAGGAAACTCCCTCTCGTGGAGAGGGAGTATCTGTAGCCTCTTTTATTTCCCTATGCATTGTTGTTGCTCACCATCATTGGCAGCAACTTATGTTCAAAGCTGTAATTTCTCCTTTTCTGTAGAAGACTAGAAATACATAATGCTGTTTGTCTTGGGTGCCTCACTAGTATTTCTGGTTTCCTAATTTGAGAGGGTTCTGTCTACTCTTACCTTATTTCAAGATACCTTATTTCAAGATAGAGATGCTACTCTGGCCTGACCAGTTCATTTACCTAAGATACTTTCTGTAATGTTTGTGACGTGTTTCCAATGCAATGTTTGTCTTTTTGTAGACTGTGCCAAGAGGCAAAACCTTACTGCTCCAAGCCAAGGTAAAAACTAAGATACTTTCAAATTCAGCTTTCTGAGATGAGGGCATTTGGGAGGTTTGGGGCAGGGGGAGCGGGTGTTAAGTGGTGGTGTCCCTCACCTATAATCTACAACACTATCATGTAGATATGCATTAATGTATGTGATACACATTTATGTATGTTGCATAGGTTTGTATTCTTAGGTCAGTTATAGCACAGAGCCCACATCAGTGACCTTTCCTGCAGTGTTAGAGCACGGTGAAGATTTTCAACTAAGATTTGGCTACAGAAATTTTGAAAATGACAACTCTCCACTCCCTGTCTGTTCCAAATGGCTCCTGCCTTGGGCGTGTTGGGATTTTCTAGAGCTTTTGGATTCGTAGAACCTTTTGAGTGCTAATCAAGTATATGGGTTCCAATTTGCTCTCTTCACCAACTTGCAATTTCTGTAATAATTCTTTTGCTTTGGGTAGTGTGGGGAGATTGCATGTTGCAATCTTTAACTTTCCTGTGGACTCTTTCATAACATGACTTCTTAAGCATTAGTAGCAAAATTATCTTCATATCCTAAAGTGAAGGAGGCTAACAGTTACATGTTTGGGGTTTTTTTCCTGCTTTTTTTTCCCCCCCAGGAGGAATTTGCTGGCTATGACTTTGAGAACAGATTGCACGTCCGCATACACGCAGCCTTAGCCTCTCTGAGGGAAGTAGTTCCACAGTGATGAACAGGAAGTCTTGTTATCCTTTCCCACAGTTTCTGCACTTTAAGATGAAGCAGAAGAAAAAGCTGTTGGGAAGACCAGCTTTTCTTCTGAAAACCACTTGTGCCAGAGACACTTTCCTAGTATGGTCAGAGTTGGTATGGCTTAGTAAAAATATTACAGTTTTAACTGAAGGTAAGTCAACCAGGAAGAAGGTTAAGTGACCTTGTGTTTTTAACTCTTCCGTTTTTATTTTGTTTGAACCAAGATGAACATAATTGCTTGTAACTCTGTGCGTGAGCCTGAATAAGCACACGATTTCCTTCAACAATATTGGCAAGTGTGATTTTTACCTTTCAAAACAGATCTAGATCCAAAATATGCCAAGGGGAGCACTTTGGGTTTGATTAGAATACAATAAAAGTAATTGGTGTAAATACTGCAGTAGAAAATGGTCAGAGCACTTCTTTTTCTTTAATTATTAGCCAATACACAGGAGGAGGAAAACTGTTCAGCCACAAAAAGCAGATCTTACGAAATTTTAGTGGCTTATGTCGGTTACCTCATGATGACTAATGTGTGAATTTTAAACCTCTCATCCCCTTCCATTCTTCATCCCTTCCCTCCCAGCCCAGCTCATATTTGTGATATAAATGATGTCAATATTTAGGATCTCTGCTTCTGGTACCCTCTAGCCAAAGACTCTGACATGCAGTTACAGCATGGGCAGTTCTTACTTCTGCTCTTAATATTCGGAATATTTTATTAAAGTACATAGGCCAAATACAGTAATTTTGCATATTTTTCCTTCAAGCTGCTGAATGTTTATAGCAATGACCTTTAAAGGTATTGAAAAAAAATTCCAACCCAACAAAATACAAACCCACAAATCTACTTTGGTAGTTACACCAATACTATGATACCTTAAATCCCTGTATGGTATTTCAAACCCATGGTGTTAAGATACTGAAATACCTCAGAGAGCTTAAAACTTTTGTCATGACCATATAATTTTCAATACTTGGCCATCTGTGTGCTTATCTGTAGCTTTTTTTTTCACTTTTGTCTGTAATACGTAGTACTTCCTTATGTTTTCTGTTCCTATTCTAGGAAGGTAAATATTTTGTAAAGAAGCTGATGAATGCAAATCTGGCCAGAAAGTTAGCTGATTATGTTACTTTGCAAAGCTAAGAAAACTGGATGTCCTTGGAAATAGTTATCCAAAAGCCTTATCTTTACTTTGGTCAGGTTGCCTTAAACAGTTCCTTAGCTTAAGCTTTTTTCTTTCTTCTTACCTTTTTGCAGAGTATGTTGCCAAAGTTTTAGACCTTGCCCACACCTAACCTTCATTGATTTGCTTTTGAGGTTACGTCTAAAGCAAGACTGATATGGAGGAGAAAAGTAATGTCCTGTTTGGTAGGCCAAATGAAATGGTTGAGACACTTCTATTTCTCTCTACAAATACACAGTTCTGCTATGAAAGGCATTCCTAGAGCAGTTAAACACTTCTGTTGCAGTTCCTGAAGGAGAGGAGGGAATCCTAAAGAAAAACAGTTTTATTTTTGTATAATCTAGGTGTGCTGCAGATAGTCCACTGGGCTTTTTTTACTCAACTTTGACAGTAGTAATGAGTTGTAAATGAGTGTTCAGCCTTATTTGGTCAATCCAAGTAAGTATTGACTAGAAAATATATTGTGTATATAGTGACTGCTTAGAGTTCAAATAATTATTTTAAAAATGGGCTTTAATGTACTTGGAATCTTATTTTGTCCTATCTGACTTTTAATGTTTTGCAATCAGAGACACAGTCTGTTCTGGGTGAATAGCTGGAAACGGTACATTTACTGACTTTTCAATACACTCCTTAAATATGGTATGAGCCTTGCCTGTTGAGGGCACAAAGCACCTGCATGCGATTTCTGTTGGGCTGTTTAGGGTCTGCATACTTGGAGGTAGCTAGCAAATTGTAGTACATTTACTAAAAGGCCTCTTGTCCTCCAGGCCAGGAGTGGGTATGGAAAGACACTATATATTCATGTAACAGTTTAATAACTCTGTGCAAATTGCAGCTTTTCTGTGGGCTTAGCAAATCATCACGACTATCTGTTTCTGTATTCATCATTTTTTCCCCTCTCCTCGTAGGAGACTCTCCTACACTGTAAGTGGCAAAAGTATTTTTTATGTTAGATTGTGCCTATGATGAGGAAAAATTCAATGTTACTTTGTGTAAACTGTTAAGTTTTTATACTTTGAAACTCGGAGGCATGGTCTAATAGCAATAATGGAATATGCATCTTGCTAGTTAATATGTTAAGGCCATCTTTACTGGGACAGGTATTTTTTGTTGATGTTGATGCAGTTTTTAATCTCAATCTGACTCATTGCAAATAGTAAACTAGAATTTTTAGATGTCACAAGGTGTGGCATATTTATTGTGATGTACTGTAAATGTTGTTAATTTACAGAACTTGCACTTTTCTATTTCTGAGTAAAATTAAAAGAAACGTGGACATGAGTTTTGTTCCTTTGCTCCTTGAGTTTGTCTTTTAATTGGTGGCCTCCTGAACAAGATGATACCAAGTATTGGGAAAACTTCTGGGATGTCAAGTGACTCTGTAACAAAGTTTTCTGATCAACAATTACCTCCAGCCTTTGTTCTTCCAGAGTAATTATAGTCTCTTGGTTTAGAAAGTGAGTTACATGTCGTGCTGAGCTCAACCATAGTGTGAACAAGGTTTAAAATACATTTTTAAGACATCAAATTCACTTTATTCTTCATTAAAGAACCATATACAATTGTATTTGTTGTATTCTTACACCTTTGAAAAGTGTTTCTAATTTACTCTAAAGCAAGCACTTTAATTTCTTCTCTTTCTGACTTTGAATGCTTGTTTCATATTCTAGTTATGCTTTACTCTTAAATAAAATCCCCCAAATGCTGTATTGAATTGCTTTTCGATGTGCAACAATGTGATTGTCTTTCCAACAATTGATTGTTCTCGTGTTTAAAAGTTATGTACCTGCTTGAAGGTTGAACAGGAGCAAGTGTTGGGTTGGTGTAGGGCTGTGTGTGGTGCTGATCGAACCTTGCACTGGGGTGAAAGCAGAGTGGCCTATGAAGAGCACTCAAATTCCCTTTCCAGTAATCATTACAAAATACTAACAGTGGTAGGAAGCACTTTCATGAGAAGTTACACAATCCCAAACAAGCATTGCTAAAGCTAACCTTAAGGAAATTTATGCTTGTCTGTCTTTTAAGGCAATTGGACAGCCAGCAGCATCTGCCAGGAGGTCTCTGCAGGCAGCCTAGAGCACAAGGGTAAACTGAAATTTAGGAGCAATAGACTCAGACTCTACTGAAATTTAGGAGTAAGAAGTACAGGTATGTTGACTCTGATCCTTCATCCTGAAGGAGCTGAAGGACAAATGGTTTTCTATAAATTAGGAGTTTAGGAAAAAAAGGCAGGAAAGGTAATTGTTTCTCTGCTAATTACAGTTTGAGTAGGTGTTTATACAATATTGTCTTGCATTCTAATGTTTTGAGGTGAACCAGAAAATACTGCTTCAAAAATGGCTTTTATCTGGAAACCTTGACTTAGAGCAGATGGAAATATGCAGGCAAGTTCCAGTTCTGGTTCCTTTTGATCAAAGAACAAGTAAAATATGGTATTCTGTGCAGAGATTCATAAAGCATGAGAACCTGCTCTTTCTACACTGAGTTATCTCTATCTATATACATTTCTCTTAATGTATGTCAAAGCACATTCTCATGTGAACTCAGGTAGTGGATAAGATGCACTGGAGAAAAAGATTGGGTTCTTTTACAAAAGGCCTAACTTTGTCACTGTGTTGCAGATCTGTATTTTCCCTGAACTTCAAAACTTGTTCAGTTAAATGCTTATAAAAGTGTGCCATTGTCAGGAAATTAAGTATTATTCCTGCTCGCCACCCCTTTCCCTCACCCCACCCCTGTGTCCTACCAGACATTCAGAAATTCCACTTGAGGCAGGTTTGCCAGGATTAAATGGTGAATTATTTCTATTTCTGGCCACTTGGGGTTTTTTGTATAATGTATGTTTGGACCCCACAGCTGGGCCTGGCATAGGTTACCAGGCAGGTGCATGTTGGGAGTTGCATATTGCTTCCCTGTTTCTGCTCAGAACCTCTTTGCTTAATTACCCAAGATTTTCATGACCTACTTAACCCCTGTGTTTTAACCACCAGCGTGTTTTAGCCATGGGGAGTTCATGTTCAGCTGTCTTACTGTTACCCCAAATTTTTTCATTGCTGCTTTTTCCAAGATGCTGCTTATCTTTTGATGTAACCTATGCCAAGATGGTGTTCCAGTCAAGTGATCTGTTAAGCTCAGCAGGACTGGCTGGTCCTGTGTTTATCAGTCATTTTTGGCAAGCTGTGCTTTCCTATAGGAGATGCCCAGGTGGAAAGAGGTTAAGAGAAAGAAACCCAGCTTGAGTTGAAGATTTGAGACAGGAGAGATTGTCAGACTTTGCTGAGTAAAACCATTTATGTAACAAAGACCTCACAGTCTTTCACTATTTGCTGCATTGGAAAAAAAGATATCTGTACTGCTGGGACATAGAGTTCTTCCCAGTTAATGAATGACCTGATCCTTTTTTTTTGTTGAAAAGTATGGCTTATCTGTGACCTTGATTTTCTGAACTTCTGTCCAGTCTCTATTTTCTAGGACTTTGACACTGGGAGCTGTTAGATCTGCAGATGGGGCAAAAGGTGGTAGAACCAGGTAATGACATAACCTCAGTTGGGCACACAGCTGGTAGGCCAACAGGCTCTTCCCTTTGGGGCCAGAGGGTGACATGTGTCAGTGAAGCAGCTGGTACATTGTAGATGGCTTCCAAGACAGGCATTCAAGTTCTAGCACAGTAAATTAGTTTCCAGACATATTTTTTCCTATAGCTGCTCTCAGGTTTCAGCCAGACACAATTTTATGTTAGGGCCTGCAGCCTTTTAAAATATTTATGGAGGTTTTATGCTTCTGTTCTCTTACCTCTGATAAAATATTTTTCTGTGGTTTATGACATCTGTACTTAAGCATCTTTGAAGCTTTTGCTGTGCAGAGCTTTGCAGACGTAGAGTTCTGAAAATTTTCCAAAGAAGAAAATTTACAAGCTATCTATCTTCTGCTCTGTATTCACTGATGGTTTTGAAGTAACTACATGACCACCTTTGCATCCAGGTATGTGTAATGCCTCTACGAAGTCCTGTTGCTTCCATATGTTCTCCATACAGAAATCTAAACTTCAGGTCATTATCCCTACTCCAAAAAGGATATGTTTTCTGATTCTTATATATATATATTCTTGAAATATATCTTACACTTTCTATAGGAAAGCTATTCTTCCTAATTTTATAAGTAATTTCATATTCATATTTAACATTTTTAATATTGTGGTCTGTGTTGTCGCTCTCCAGGACTGAAGAGATACTCTGAGAAGTTTTCTTAATGAGAAATTACTTTCTAAGGATTCTTTTAAGGAAGAAGCATTTTGTGGTGAGTCTACCATTATCATACTTTCCCATGGATAAACTTGAAAGTGATAGGTCGCTCAAAATTGACAGAGTATTCTGTTAGGAATATGGTAGTCTTTAAAAGAAACTATTACAGTTTTTCTAAATGCTTTAGCAGCACTGACACGAGGTTTTGTCTTCAGTGCTGCTGGAATTCCTCTCAGGTTTATGTAGAGAAGCAGATATCTGCGAATGCATGGGCAGGTAGGTAGATGATGGTTTTCCAACTATGATGGAGGTCCATCTGTAGCATTGTTGGTGGTGAAAAGCTTTTTTCCCACAGCAGAGTCCTTCTTGATCATGTCTTGCCTCCATGATCTTCCTGCCTTTGTGATCCTCAGAAACACGGTGGTAACCTTGAAATTACAGTGCTATAGTTAGCTTTTTTTTGTGCTTGTTTTATTGGAACAGAAAATGAACTTGTGTGTACCCACTGAAAATGTGTACTGGAAAGTAAATGTCTCCCTGGGGCTGGTGAGGTTTGTTTTAATGTCTGCCCTTGCAGTCATAAGGTTCTGCAGTACAAACACAGCCGTTATTAAGGAATAATCTCGTTCCTTCATGGGTGTAGCTGATGTTGATGAATAGGTTACAGTCCCCAGCAGTGTCCTCTGGCAGAAGCTCAGAGGCCACCACAGAACATTGTTTCTCAGATGCTGTATTTTGCAGTTTGTTGTCAGTTAAATCCCTTGGGTGTTGTACATCACCTGTCTTAAAAGGCCATGCTGTAACCAGGGGATGGGTGTGTGCACCTACCTGCTCCACCACAGCTGGCAGAGGGGTGGGATGGGGCCACAGCCTTTCTGCCTTCCACAGCTTACAGCATTAGGTTGTGCAGCATCATAACCTGAGGCTGAGGAACAGTTAGTTACACTCATCCTGTGCCAGGAAGAAATGTCTGGTTTTGCTGCCTACTGCTAGTGAGGAAAACTGGAGTTTCTGCCAAGGCACTTCCTCAGAAGGGCTCTGCCTGTGCTGTAGGTTCGGCTGGTCACACTCTTGATTGCAAGTCCTCTTTTGTCCATCTGCTACTATGTGGTCCCCTAATCGTGTTATGAAACGGGATGATCACAGGAATTCCTCAGCAAGCTCAAGCAAGGTTTCCTCTGGAGTCTCCTACCCACCGTGCTGTTTGGGATTGGCTGTGCACCCACCAGTACAGAGACAGCTGCTTTGTGCAGTTGCAAGGCAGCCCTGCCATTCTGTGGCATTGCCCAGTACTAACAGATGATAAATGGGTCTGAGCTGGCTTGGGCTGACAGGCAGAATAATGTTTTTTCAGAGAGGATTTTGCTCTGTCACGTTTTGAATTATGCCTCTCATAATTCCTGGTGTCATTCAGACAGCAGCTCAGTGCTGAGCTATGATGATGTATTAAAGACTCACCTTCTCCTCTGCTGCAGTGCTGGTTTTTCCAGGGCTGAGGCTTTTATTAACCATGATAGAAGACTCTTCATCCCACATGTACTCTGTGTTCCTCCTTGATAGTAACCTAGAAGCCATTTTTTCCTCTGTACCTAAAACTTGTTAATGTCTTACCCTGTTCTCCACTTGAAGAGCTGTCAGTTCAACTGATCAAGATTCTTCTTGAGGAAGCTAAAATGTCACCATCTGTGCATTTAAAATAACTTGTATGAATCCAGAGTTCTGAGGTATTGCAAAGAGGAGCTGTGGTCTTGTGGCTTGCTTACCTGATGTGCTTAATGGAAAAGGTTTAATCATGGAATTGTTACATCACCAGGTCCAGCTGCCAAGTAATCCACTGTTGGAGAACCAGGGCCCTCAGATGAACAGGCTGTTATCTCAACATATGACATAACTCCAAGCTTCCTCAGTCCCCTTGTGGGAAGAACCAGCACCAACACCTTCTTTTCCTCCACCATCCCCTGCTCCTAAAGATCCATTACAGTTTGTGCCTCCCTGCAACAAAGTTGAGATTACTTGAACCAGTGAGGTCGTACTCCTGTGTTGCAATGACAAGCTGATTATGGATGCAGAGGATACATCTTTTATAGAGCAGTTTCCAAAGGAAATAATAATTCCCTGTGTAGACCAGACAGATTATTTGTTACAGATTGAGCAGCCATTAAATGCAGGCCAGGGCTCAAGTGCTACAAGATGAGGTCCATCTGCAAATGATTTAATGTGCCACCCTGCCAGAGCAGAATCTACAGCACAAGTGAGATTAGCTGAGCAAGTTTGTCTTGTCAGGTAAAGCTTAAGTATTTATATTATCACCTCTGGACTGCTGCACGCCTGAGGGCAAACAAGGCAGGCAAGAGTTTGCAGAAGGTGCCCACTGATGGCAAATGGTCTTGCTCTGGTTTTAGTGTGAAGTAACTTTTTAATCATGTATTTACAACATACATCTTCCTGGCCATAGCCTGAACTTTCAGTATTTGTCTGATAGAATGTGGCAAAATGCCCTCACCTTAGAGTGCATTCAGGTAGCAATAGTTGTTGCTGCACAGTTTCTACTGCGTTCATGTCATTTTTTTAGACAAGTTGAGAAGAGAGGCTGTTCGGACTTCAGGAAGAGGTCAGGAGGAATGGAGTTTTTACATTGTAATAAATTAAAAATGTTAAGCAAATGCTTAACCCCAAAGGCAGCAACTAGAACTGCATGCCTATGAACAAGATCCTGGTGTTAGCTGACACACCTGCTGCAGCTGTTTCACTGTCTTCACCCTGCTGACATACAGTGTCTGCGTGGGGGGCAGGCAGGAACTAAAGGCTTTGTTTTTCTGAGCCGTGAGTGTCCAGTGAATTGCTGGCCCAGTGTGAGTGCAGAGATGAGGCTTCCAACAGCCAGTGCAGGTATTCAATTTCTGCATCTACAGGTCACTGTGAGAGCTGGGCCCTTACCTGAAAGGCTGCCAAAGAAAAGGCTTTCCCTTATCTATGCAAATATATCTCAGCATCATGACCTGGGTAATTCGAGTAGTGCCTAGAATAAAAATAGAAAGCATCTCATTGCCTTATTAACAGTTTCAGTAGTCCGTGCTGAAGGCTCAAGCTGCAGGAAGCTCTCAGTTCCCCAGCCATCCCCATCCCCCATAACAAGACAGTTCCTGCTTAGGAGACAGGAGGTCCCTGGAGCATAGGGCAAACACATTATCCATCTTCATTCCTACAGCTTTTGTACTAGGCTTACTCAGAAGGGTCAGTGCTGTTAAACACCACTCACTTTAGACTAGAAGCAAGAAGTTTTGAAGCCTTTATTTATTAGCAATTAAATTATTCAATTAACACTAACCTTCAGACAGCAGTTAAAATATTGTACAAAGAGCAGCTTGCCCTCTAGAAGCTCTGTACACAGTTCAATATAAACTTACACTCTAAGATTGAATGCACCCCACTGAAAAGGGGTAAAGCAGCTGTGCACAGGAGGCCTCACTGAGGTGCTGTACTACCTTTGAAATGCACAAGACTTCCTCCCAGGGAGTTTGCACAGTACAGACACAGCCCTGTGCCCCCACCGTGTTCCACCAGGTCCTGGACTGATTAGGTTCTTGCCTTTTTGCAGTGGTGCTGAGCACTGGAACTTCTAGTGCATGAAACAGATTCCTTTAAAACCTGTTACTAGTATGCAGTTCAAATCAGATCTGTAGATATTAAAATGGCTCTTAATTCCTTAAACCATAAGGTTGGTAGCAAAACAGGAGAGCAAAATTCAAAACACACTGCACAAAACATTGAATAAATACCTCTGAGTAATGTTACCAGCTTAAACAACTGCATTAATGCTCCAGAGATGGGAACACTTCTGTAATCTCTTGACCAGAGCTCAGGATTCAAGGGAATTACTTTAGTAAAAGAAAAGTCACTTTATGAAAAATTACATCTTTACAGAAGTGACACACTCTCCTTTCTTCATTTAAGAATAGAGTATTGCAATTACTGTGTGTGCTTTTAAACATTCCCATGTCACAATAAATAAAACCAGTTTTACTTGTGCCAAGGTTATCTACAAAATAAAGTATTCACAGAACAGCTGAAGGTGTTCTACTCCTCATACACCACAACCTAATATAGGTGTATTCAGCAATCAGGGCAGCTCGAAACCATGGTTGACTTAATTTGTCCACACAGGACCCACTGCCAGCCAGAAAAATTATTCCCCTACCCCTAGGACTGCAGATCATGTACCACCAGATTTATTATGGAGATGCTTAATATTCTGTTTGATAACATGTCAGTATTTTCAGGAGATAAGTAGAACAAGGGAAAACATTAAAACGGATTAAGACTTATTTGTATCAGTCACAGGCTCCTTACTGCATTTCAATAAATATCAGGCAAATTAAAGTAGTTTCTGTCCCAGTAGTTGCCAGAATAAAGCCAGTCCTGAGTACCAGTATGGGGATTGGGGCCTTGGTGGAACCATCTGCAAGGAAACATAGAGCACATTAGTGAAGCTATTAACACACACTTCAATAGAAGTTCAGAACTGCTTTGCTGCATCTTCAGGAGCTTATTGCACAAAAGAGTTACTGTGATTGCAGGATCCTCTTGGTTTTAAATTCATAAGTAAATCAGTGACTAGATCTCCCCCTTTGTCACACCACTTAAATGTCTGAGGTGAAGCTACTGACATGTGTATTTTGGCATTTGAAGCTGTCAAGACTATCACATGAAAAAGGACAGGTGCAGTTTTACTTCAAAGCAGTTGTGAACAACCATTTTGGCATGCATAAGCAGTAACAGTTTTTGCAAGACACATAACCACCACAAGCACTGCAGTCCTGAAAACAGAAAAAGATTATTTCCCTTGATGTAGATTACCTCCTGGTCTTTAAAGCCTTGTTTTGCAATCACAGGATCATCGAATGACTTAGAGTGGAAGGCACCTTACAAATCATCTAGTTCCAACCCCCTGCCATAGGCAGGGACACCATGCACTAGACCAAGCTGCTCAGTCTCATCCAACCTGGCCCTTGACCACTTCAGACATGGGACATCCACCACTTCACTGGGGAAACTGTTCCAGTGCCTCACCACCCTCACATTCAATAATTTCTTCCTAATACCTAATCTAAACCTACTCTCTTTCAGTTTGAAGCCGCTACTCCCTGTCCTATCACTACATGTTCCTGTAAATACTCTCCAGTTCTCTTCCAGGCTCCCTTCAGGTACTGGAAGGCCACAGTTATGTCACCCTGAAGCCTTCTCTTCTCCAGATGGAACAAACCCAGTTCTCTTAGCCTTTCCTCATAGGTGCTACAATCATCTTGGTGGCCCTCCTCTGGACTTGCTCCAACAGGTCTGTGTCCTTCCTGTGCTGAGGATCCCAGAGCTGGATGCAGCAGTCCAGGTGGGGTCTCAGGTGAGCAAAGCAGAGGACCAGAATCACTTCCCTTGACCTGCTAGCCACTCTGCTTTAGATGCAGATTTTGAGCTGCAAGTGCACATTGACATCTCACGTCCAGCTTCTTACCCACTGACACCCCCAAGACCTTCACCACAGTGCTGCTCTCAACCTGCTCATCCCCCAGCCTGTGCTGATACCAGGGGTAGCCCCAGTCCAGACGCAGCACGTTATACTTGATCTTGTTAAACCTCATGAGATTTCCATGGGCCCTCTTCTCAAGCTTGCCTAGGTCCCTCTGGATGGCATCCCATCCTTCAGGTGTGTCAGTCACATCACTCAGCTCATCTGAGTGCCCACAAAGCTGTTTCCACCTGCAGGAAGTGTCTTCCAAGCTTTTACTAAGCTGGTTATTACTAGAAATACTGAAGTTTGGCACCTCCTTTCTTTCCTTCCCTCTCCCCTCCTGCCTAATCTGCTGGCACCAGCTAATACACAGGCACAGATGACACCTGCATTGGAATATAACCTTTTTGGGTGGTGATGGTAGCTATCCATCTGTACCATAAGGTGCACCTACCAGGCCCTACGACTGATAAGCATCCCCCAGTGGTGAGTATGACCCCATGAAATCACCACGATGCAGAAGTTGGCCTCCTCTCTCCTCTCCCACACCCTTCCTGGCAATCCTGCAGCCTGTTACTGAATGCCACTTTGTGTTTGGCCCCAGTTACTGTCTTCAGCGTGAACAGCTCACAGTACCATGTCTCACACGTTTTACCTTCTTGCTGCATTTTGCCAAGCTGTTTATGGCATGAGTCATACTAGAAGCTGTTTCTATGGTTAATGTGCTCCACAGCTTCCTTTCACCTTCTCACTGACCACAGAAGCAAATTGTTCCTTTCTATGACTCACTGCAGTGAACACACTGAACTAAATCATCTGTGTGCAAGGCAGCCTGTTTAACTCTGCTTTTCCCTTCTATGGCACCATAAGGTTTCAGAAGAGAAATTAAAGCACATGACTTGATCTCTTTAAAAAGCAGAAGTGTAAAGGCCCAGCCAGTACTGCAGTGTTATGTTACAAGCAGGGCAGCTAATGGGCAGGTCTTGCTTGGTTCAAACGATCTGAGATGCCTCTTGGAAGAAATGCCTTGTACTGCCTTCATGGGGGTAAACTGAACAGTTCTCCTGCTGTCCTGGTTATGTGAAATGAAGTCAACATACTACACATAGTTCACTACTTCACCTCCTCCACACAGGAGGAGCCAGCTATTCCTAAGTAAGAGGTGTGTGCGTGCGCTCACATGTCCAGTTTGCTGGTAACAGCAGCTCCTTCCAGAGCACAAAGCCAAGCAGCTGCCATGAGAGACAGCTGTAAGCACAGTTACCTCACCTCTCAGATTAAGGAATTCTACCACTCAATTCCTCACTACTGTGTCTTCAACACCTGTACATGTCAGGACAATGTGCCTCATCTCCAGTGTCCACCTACTTCAATAGGAAGGGGAAAGGCAATGGGAAGAACTTAATTTGAGACACATACAAGACCTAAAGCGGTCAGATAATCTCACCATGTAAGTGATGGGGGAAGGAGGGTCAGATTTTCATCAAAAGCAACAGACCACTGCTGTGTTTCAGAACTGAATTAAATCTTTTTACTCAAGACTTAAGATTACTGATCAGTGGTCTAAAATATTAAGTGTTCAACATTAATCACCTCTTGAGAAACACCAAGACCTCATGTCTGAAGTGGATTTAGAATAACTAAAAATAAAATAGCTGGGCACTTTGGAGAACTGTCTTACAAGGGAGGAGCTCTACTAGACAAAGGAAGACACCTGCTTTTCTGTGCCAAGGAAATTGCAGTATTTACATTAGAGTTTATATTACACTGCAGAATAAAGACCTACAGCTGACCTCCTGGGAAGAGGTAGAAGAGCTCCCCCCTTCAGTGCATGCTTTTTTTCCCCCCATAGCACAACTCTCCCTACACACTTATGTTCATCCTTTGTAGGCAGTCACACCTGGCATTCCTACTAAAGAGATCAGACGCTAGAATTTTCTGCCAAAGCTTTAGAAACATCCTGGGAAGCAAAAAGGATATCCCAGACACATGCTGAGCAGGTCTATGGTACCTACACAATAGCAACTGAAGAACCTTGTGAATGGTATCTGCACTCAATTATATAACCCAAAAACCACAGCTCTGAATTGCCCCATGGGTATTCCCCAATTTCCAATGCCAACCTCAGGTGCTTTGAGCTATACCTTAAGCTTCTTCAGACATCTGGAAGAACAGAATATAGCTATCCCTTGCTTTGAAAACACTCAGTGAGAGCTAGAGCCACTCTGAATTCAGGAAAGGAAGTGAGAGGTAACAAAGGTGTCCAGCATTTGGAAACTTTACAAAGATGTTATTTTCCACCAGTCTCAGGGCAAACAAACCCAAACACTTCAGGAGAGCAGGCACAGGAAAAAGACAAAGGCAGACATGTCCAAACCTGGGATTCTGGCATGATGGGTGACTTCATTTGAAAAAAAACAGAAACAGTGATTTATAGTTACAAACATTTTAAAGATATTTAATCCACAGTGTCTGAGTGTGTTCATACCTGGTTAACAGAGATGAGATGAAGCTTGCTTGCTTATAGAGACTTTAGGCCTACTTTTTTTTTTCCTGTGAAGATGCTGCCAATTTATTACTATACTTTCAAACACACTTTGTGTAGTCAAACTAGATTCATCTGGTCCTGTTATCATGGTTTCTTCTTGGCTTGTGTGTAAGAGCTCCCAACTTACCCCTCTCAGTTAAAACAGAAAACCAAAACCAAGATCCCCCAAACATCCTGTCATATCCCTTGTAAGCTAACTTCCCTTAGCTCCCCTCACTTTCATAGAAGGTAATGCCTTGGATAGCTGGGTGACAGTCATTTCACCAAGTCTGGGAACAATTGCATGCAGTGAGAACAGAGTATTTTCAGACACTGAAAATAGCAATAAGGTATCAAGTTCACAGGAGGAAGCATTTCCTCCTCTCTTTGGCCAAGAATGCAAATTTAAGGCAATTATAAATTAATCAGCAACAACAGTCCTTACAAGCAGCTATCAATGGCAACATCTTTCTTGTGTCAGAACCAAGAGGTGCTCAGAAAAGACAACAGAGTTTGTATTTGCATATGGGTATGCAAGCAGTGAGGGGGAAGGAACTGAGAGACCAAGCTTAACACTTCTCTCTGGAAGCACTACAGCCCGCAGGGACCGAGTCTGCAAACACAACAGTGGCACTACTAGACCTGATGATGTCTGCTC
>NW_008662077.1:48985-64219 GCF_000695815.1 Acanthisitta chloris
AGACTGGCAGTTAACCTGAATGTTCAAAACCTTTACATAACTACACACACATAGAGGCAAGTAAGTGAACTCACCTTGTCTTCCAGTCTTCCTCCGACTTCGAACGATTTTTGCGGGCAGTCCTCTGCTTTTCTTCTAGCCTCTTCTTTTCTTCACTAGCCAGATCTTGAAGGAATAAAAATACAGAAATAAAACTAAAGATTATGTTAAAGCATAGTATAAGACAGTATATAAGATATCACTTCATCCGACCCAGCAAATAAATAAGGGAAGTAGTCAAAACTGTCTATTTAAAAAGCCTTCTACATAACACAGAATGTTACTGGTTTAGCCTAAGTGCAAAGCCAGCCCAGCTGTGGCACAGGATCAGCCAGCAGCATTCCAGTCTTTAAGACTGCTAAATGCATGTTTATCCATGGCCTGAAGACCCTGAAAATGTGTTTATATGAAGCAAATGTGAGCTAAGGGAGGTGGCAAAGAATTTATTTCAGCAGAGAAACTGATTAAGATATGCTGGATTTATTTCAGAAGTCTGTCTACCTGCTTCTTGCTGATGTTTGGGGTAAGTTGCTACTAGTGCCTAGTTCCTATCAACAGAGGTTTGGAATATTCATTTCCAAACCACAAAGAATTGTCTCTCTGCAGCATCCCTTAATTTTTTTGTTAATGCACTAAGGTAGCACAGGTCATGATCCCGAACAAGCAGAACGTCTGCTTCTGTTTGCCAGGGAGGATGGTCAGAAAACCTGACAAGTCAGACTAAGGAGCAAACTAGGTGAAAGGCTCACTCTTTCATACCTGAATCCTCAGAAAGCATTTCATACACGTCTCAAAAGAAGTAGTTGAAAGAATCAGTTCTGGAAGACTATCAGCTATTCCCAGTTACTCTGCCAGCTACTGACCCACTGTGTATTACTATCTGCTAGGCAAACTTTATGCCACTAGTATTGTTAAAGAATATGGTCTGTTGCCAACAGCACAGTTATTTGGACTTCAAGTTTAAACAGACTAATTACTGGGGATGCTCTGAACCAAGCATGTCCATCCTGCTGGCCACAAAGGAATTGTACAGACAGGAGAGAGTGGTTGTGGGAATTCACTCTGCTTTTTTAAAAGCCTCAAAGAAATGGTTATTGGCTTCTGAGGAAAAAAATCCAAAACAAAGCAGCACAATGGCACTGTACTGCACCATGACACTGGTTTGCATGCCTAGATCTCAGAGTCTTTAACAGTAGTAGTCACAGTCCTTGCCCTATTACACAGGTGAAACTGAGTCAGAGGTTTTGTGACTTAGCAAATCACTCAGGAATCCAGAGTAAGCAAAAGCTCCCACATTTTTAGTCTACAGAGCTGGTGATCCTGCTTTAATATGCAAACTGCCAAAGAAGAAGTACCTAAAGAGGGCCAGGGAAGGCTGTTAGACACCATATCAAAGTATTTAACATCAAGTCACATGTCAGAAGTCTAGAAGACACTTTTCACTCTGTGGCATCTACAGTAATCTCTATGAGGTTTCTAAAAAGCACACAATTTCTACTCAAGAAAAAGTCTCATAATGCATATCTAATTCACTATTCTAGGACAGCAGAAGTGTTCAGCTCCTAGTGAAGAATAATTCTGCATCAAATGTATTTTTTGGCACTGCAGGTACACTTAGAATGGTTAAGACTGCGTTTCTCAGAACTGGCACATCAAACACTCCTCCTGCATCAGGCTGGTGAAAACAGACAAACTGAAGAGTTCACAAATACTTCCTTAACACTGTGCTGATGTTATCAACACTGCCTTGGTTACCAGTCCAAAACACGGCACCAGATATGGGCTGCCGTGAAGAAAATTAGCTCCATCCCAACCATCCCCAGTACAGGTGGGTGACATCCCTCTCACCAGAAGCACACCACAAGCTGCAGAAGGCTGTGTTAAAGAGTCACTGCCTTCCAGCATGGAGGAGCTTATGGGTATGGGTATACATATATAAAACTTTTAAGTACGGGTAGCTACTTACTCTAATTGTTCATGTAACAACTTTTTTCCCAGTCCCTCAGTTTTAACAGAAAATAAAACCACATTTGCCAGTAACTGAAGTTACCTATTTCTCCATTTTCCATAGCTCTGATATCTGGTCGTAGCCGGCAGTCAGTTTTGGGAATGACACTCTCCATTTCTTTGTCCAACTCATTCAAAGCCATAGCAAAGCTGGTAAAATTATACATCTGAAATTCAGAGGCAAAGATAAAAGGTCACTTTACAATGTCTCTAGCTGCTAGTCTTAATACACAAGAAAACTCCTGTCTGAAAACGAACATCCAAGTGCTTTTTATCTAATCACTAAAGACAGGAATGCTCGAGATACCAGCAAACTGCACTGTCAGGCAGCGTGTCGGTGATCCTTGGTGTTTCTGTTTAAGCAGGCCAGCATCCAATTACTCAGTGCACTATTTCCCTCTTATCGTCTTTTTCCAGTCCTACTGGTATTTTACCTATCTCTGTAGAGAGATTTCCCCCTTGATTAACCCAGTGAGGGCATCTTTTCTTGTTCCTACTCTTTGTCTTCACAGTTGCACACACGCCTTTATATTCTGCCTACACACACCAAAGTATGCCATGCAGGCACAAATGTCTGTCCTAGGAAGTGTCTGTCCTCTAATAAAGCCCTTCAGAAGATTTCTCACAAGGCTGGTGCCTTAGTGCAGGAAACAGGGTGAGAGAAAAGCCCCCATACCACTAGCTACATGAAGCATCCCATTTTCCGGAGAAACTCACTAAGTGGCAGTTATCTCTACAGCCCCACATTGTAAAGTCAGGACTGTGGCAGGAAGGCTTGTTGGGAGGCAAATCCAGATTTGCTAATGACAAAGACAACAAATGGATTTGGCTTTGTGTTAAACATACAGAGTAACAGGATAGCACAGACTTTCAACAAGAAGCAGCAGAACTGACCTGTGCTGAATTTGGAGGTCTTGGAGTTATCTTCCATAGCAAAACACTTCCAGGAATAACATACACACTCTCAGAATCTGGCAATGGCATTTCATCAGACTCCTCAGTATTGCCCACCTAAAGGCAGCACACAAAGAAAAGAGGGGTTCTTTGGAGTCATAAACCATTTACACCCAACATCAGAACTTATTTGCTCGACCAAAAGTGAGTACTTTCATCAACAAAGAAACTTTTCTAGATGCTTTTCAAGGAGAATAACAGCATGAACATAGCACACATACTCCCAATTCCCTCCCAGTGAAAGACTACCAACAGTACTTTCTTGCATCAGTGTCTTTGTAGATTCAAGCATTAAGAAATGTCAATTTTTCCACGTCAGAGATGTCCTGTTTCCTCAAATACAAGCACTTTCATGTCTGATATTGAACTTCATTATCGCTTCATTAAAGGTAAAGAATAGAAGTCACATTCCTCATCTTTCCACATCAAAAAAATGCCAGCACATAATGCAGGCACTGCCCAGTTTGTGCACAACAGAAAGCCCTTCCTACTGCTCTTTGCTCAGAGGAACCTTCCGTTCCATTAACCACAACACTACTGAAATGGCAAACTCCAAACATGAAATGAAAATCCTAGATTAGCTGCTTCTTCTGTGAGGGCTGACACACACAGCCTGAGGCAGCTGCAGCCACAGCACTGTGAAATGGTCTGCCCAGAAAGGGAAAAACTCCATCCAGGGTTACTAGGGCACTGGAGAATTACTAGTGGTCACACTGTAGATGTGACCTGAACGAGCTGTGAACCATCACCCTTTTTACACACTGCTGTCATGAATTGTCATGACGCTGCTGTCATGAATTCCACCACACAAGCAGATGTTACAACACTGAACTAAAACCAAGCTGGACAATGAATGTAGCTCTTCTGGGAAAACCTCGTGTCACGATCACAGCTAAAAACAGCAGCACATTTCAGAGATCAGAGCTGAACTTAAAGGCAACTAATGCTTTAAATACTTCGGCTACATGTGAGCAGCTTTAATCCTGCGGCTAATAAGCTTTGCTCTCCAATGGTTGCATCAGATAATACAGACTGAAAACATCCAGTAGCCAAAATGGACTCAGTTGTCCTCTGAGATGATTCACGTGTTATGCCTCCAAGAGAATTAGAAGTAGTAGTAAGGATTCTGTTTTACCGTGGAACACTTCACTGTGCTTTTAATAATGAACAGGTTGCTAAGTAAGCAGAACAACATGCTGATCGGGTTCAGTCTCTCAGCTCGTAGGAAGACTTCTAGCTGACTACATCTGAACTCTGCTGGCAACTGTCAGTATGTCCTTTAAAGGACACTGACTGATCCTTCAGAAACTGGGAATTTGAAACAGAATGTATCAGAAAGTTATCCTTTCATCAAAACAAAGATACCCTGATACCAGACTGTTAAACTCCAAGCCAACTTCTATAGAACAGCTACAATACACACTGCAATTTGTGCCTTTTGGATACATAATCTCAAAAGTGGCGTTAAGAATTAGAGAGCTAGGTAAAATGTGGATTTTCATATGCCCCTGTCAAGTGATCCGTATTTCATGCTCAGTGCTACTCAACCTTTCAGTATATTGCCGGGAGGGTATTAACAGACTTGCCAAAGCAAAGAGCAAAGCAAGAGCTCTGGTGTCTGTCAATGAGACGTGTGTGAGGGCAGTTGCTGTTGCCTTACATTATGCTCCTCCATGTATTTGCAGTGAAAATTCTGCTTCAGCTTGATTAAAGAGACTCTGGTTCATTCAAAGCAGAATCATCCTGGTCTAACCTCAGGTCTACTATAACCCATCTGATGTTGCATGCACCTTTGCATACACGAAGGCTTGTCTAGTTCCCTGCAGAATTATTTTCCCCCAAGTTTAAATCCTGTAAAAATCAAAGGGATAGGAAAATCTGGAGCAAGCTGCAAAAAGACTCACATCCAAGGAGGTTCCCTAAAGGGATACAGAAGTAATTCTTTAGTAGCAATGCAGTACACAAAGGAATAGCTGGAAAACAACTACATAAATCTAAAAGTTCTAATCAGATTAAGTTTGAAAAGCCATGTGCTTTTGTGCCTGAATGCATCCTTCACTGCCATGAAGAGACAAACCACATCCAGACATTATACATAAGACTTGGCTTACCTAGATGCTCAAAAAAAAATAGAAAATATCAGCTCCTTAGACACAGGAGGGCAGTGGGAATGCATATTCAACGAAGACTACCTCATTCATACCTAGCATTACAAAGCTTTGTTTTCTACACAGAAATACCTCTGTTAAATGAGTACAAAAAGCATGTTTTTCTAGAGTCAGAGCTACCTTGCAGCTTGGGCTTTATGCAAGATGATGCTTCATTTGGAAGTGAAAAGCAACAATCATCTTAAGTATTGGTGGAAAATGCAAAGCAGGAGCTCAACAAAGACACAGGATGTATTTCTCTTTGCTCCTTTACCCTAGAGCTCGTGGGGTCAGACTGGCAGGCAAAGCAGCAATCCCAGTGCTTTAGAACTCTCCTGATGACAAGCACTGGAGCAACCTCAGATACAGCAACAATCTGAACCTGCACAGGAACAACTGCTTTCAGAGTTCTCCATCTCTTATTTTCCTTAAGTATAAAAACTACCAACACCCAAACCAACAAAAAAACCTGGCTGCTGTTACCAAAGAGAACAAATCCCTGTTTTAAGCTACTATGTGAGTGACTATTCCTCATTGAGCTCTATGTTGTCACCATCACCATTCAACCTAAAGAAAAAATGTACTGCTGACCAGAAATCTGGAAGATTTAAGAATACGGGTGTTTGTCCAGAGGGGGAAGGAAAAAAAAAAAAAGCAATTGTTGAAGGAGAACAAAAAAAAGCAAGTATTCCTACAGCTGTGAAAATTTAATAGAAAGCAATATAAAATTTCCTATAAAAGCTGGAAAATACGATCTTCTGTCAGGATGAGAAACTAGTCTATCCTGCCTCTAGGAGTCCCTATCCTCCTATTAGAGTAAAAATGTTAGAACACTTGATTGGAACCATAGTCCAACTAATGGATATATTATTTCATCCATGTAACCTGGGAAGAAGAGGCATGCAATGAACTAGACAGTGTTTAGATCACACCCAAGGTCTGGGAAGTTTGAATACAAATCCTTAAGAGAGAAAGCATTTTATCCTTTAATGCTGGTACTCATCCAATCCATTTTGTATCCTAGCAGGGAAGAGAGGATAAGGGAAAAGAAATCTTAATGCTCTTAAATGCTACTAAAATATTTAGCTGTCTTATCATGCTTTTGAGATCCCACCTCTTTATGCCATTAGTACCTGTTTACTGCTTTTCTTCTCTTCTGCATTTTTCTTGTCATTTTTTTTGTAAGCTTCAAATGTAGCTGGGTCAACACTGTACAGACACTCAGTCCACTTCCCATACAGCGCACAAAGTTTCTTTTTGCTGTCAAAAAAACCCAGACCAAGTTTATAAAGGAGCTTAAAGAGATTTGATTCATCATTTCAGACAAAAACATTTGAAAGGAGGACTTCTGAGAGCAACTCTTAAACTCCACTATTGGTGTTGTATTTGTGACCTTACTGCTGCAGGTTCATGTCCTTGACAGACTGTTAAAAGCTGTTCTACATCTCCCATCAGAAACAAGGGCAGCCACTTGTTTCCTACTAGGAATGAAGCTGTTACCTTTTGTCCTGAATGTAGCCTTCAACTTTGTGCAACTCCTTCCCAAAGAGGCCACAGGGCTTGAAGCTTAGTACACATTTCTCACCAGTTCTAAAGGCAGAAGGAGAGAGCACTAATTACTTCCAAATGCTTTTCCTTTTCAAACTTGCAGAGAGTAAGAGCACTCGCACTCTTAACTTACTTATGGTTAGTTATTTCCACGTTTCCATACTGCTCAATCCAGAGTTTGCCCACAATAATGTTATGCACACAGCACGTAGGATTTGTCCATGTGTAGGCTTCATTGTGTCTAAGGGAGAAGAGTAAAAATTAAAATACTGTACCTTTGCACTGCACATCACTCCTGTGATCTATCAATCATTCCAAGTCTTGAAATGGACATGGACAAGTCAGGAAACTCAAGAAGTTTATTAACCTATTGATGCTTATTTTATCAATTCCTTAAAACAGTCACTTCATTGCAGTCACTGTTAGCACTGAAAGACATGAGGAAAGCCAACAGGTCTCAAGCACGATAGCCTGAGCAGGACTGAAATCCAGGCACTTGCAGGACATATAGGCACAAGCCCCAACTGCTGCTACTATTAGCACGTAGTATATATGGGGAAACAATGGTAGTTCTTTTTGCCTTCTCATCCCCTCCTCCCCACAAGGTGATCTGCCATCAGACCTTAGGATGTGGAAGCTAGACATGTTTGCCCCTAAGCCACCAGACTCTAACGCACACTAATCATCAAGGATGAGGCACTGTGCACGTGCAATCATTGCTGATCAACTTACTCAAGGAGCTCCAACGTCATTGTGCCTTTTGGTTCTGCCTCCACGCTCTTGCCCCAGAACTTGAGTTTAGGGTAAATTGATCCATGAAAGACAAAATCATTATTTAAGCCTTCAGCATAGAAAGCACTGATGGGTGGATGATGGCTAACTTGCTCTGAGAGAAGTCTAAATCCAAGATCGTCTCTGCAAAATAAACATAACCAATACTATTTATCTCTGTATCAAGTGTAGTGAAGTTGCAGTTCTTTTCCATGAGGTGAGACAGATAGTTGGACCCATGCATAGTTGCTGTACTCAGTGCAACAGTGAATTACAAACTGAGGCTAAACCAAAAAGATGAACTAATACATAGAACATCCTTGTTCTAAGTAACTGAGGCCTTAATATAAAAAGGATACAAGAACTCTCAAGTCTGATGAGTCAATATATTTACTTTTGATAATGACTTTTCTTACATTTTCACATAAGCACAGGCCAAAACCTCATCTGGAAAAAAAAAATCTGCCTTAGGTGGCAGCTGCACACTAACAGACCCACTCTGCCTTTATGTATTTTGAACACTCAGATCATGAATATTATAATTCCAACACCTCCCTTATATACTATGAACATCTTTTCATTCAGAAAAAAGATTTTTTTGTAAACAAAACTTGCTTTTAAACCTGGCAAATTTTATTTGCCTGCTCTGAATTGAAAAGTTAAGTAGTTGCCCTTCACTGGAAGGTGCATTGGCGAACACCAACATGCACTGCAAGCACCTGCAGCAGCCAATACAAGCTGAAGTACCTGCAAGCCACCTGACAAATCTAATGAAACATCTATTACACAGAACACAGTGCAGCTCCTGTTCATTACCTTATCAGTTCATAGGTCTCTCCAAGCAACGGGTTGAATGGCTTCCCTGTACGTTCCCACTGCGAGGCTACAGCAGACACAGCAAATGCAGCAACACACTACTCAGAAGAGTAAGAGTACACAGTTAATCAACAGCAGTCATGGTATTACACAATATCAAAACATTTTCCTAGAGACGTGTCCTGGTTTCTGCTGGGATAGAGTTAATTTTCTTCCTATTAGCTGGTACAGTGCTGTGTTTTTGATTCAGAATCCCTGCCCCATCCCACAAGGGAGCAGGGTGAGCAAGTGGCTGTGTGGTATGGTTTAACCTGACAGGTAGCTAAATGACAGTACTGGACCTGCACAAATGTCTGCCACATGGGTCACGTGCACCTGACGCCATCTGTATCTCTGAATAACTGCTTGTTGTCCAGGCGATCATAAATCACCTCCAGCATGGCTAATTCCCTCAGGTACTGGGTACCTTTCTCCAAGGTGTTCCACTTGCCTGGGTGACACATAACATCTTTCTTGATGGGATACCTTTCCTTCACACCTAATATGAATCACCTCCAGCAGCTGAGGACTGTGTCCCTTTTCCAATCACTTTGCCAATACCACCTGCCCTAGAAAAGGATCCAAGCCATTTGGCTTCCTTACCCTCTAATTCCAGACGACTGGCCTTGCTATTCCAACATCAGAGCAGCCAGGTGACCTTATGCTCACTTACATGACAGCTGAAATCTTTTTGTGTATCTCACAGCTCACTCAGGGATAAGGTTCAGGTGGTTACTGCCTCATTTATTAATTCTTCATCTTCCCCCTCCCTGATCAGCAGCTACCTCTCTTCTTCCTCTTGTCCTCAAGGTGGCCCTGCAGTAGTCTGTCTCATCCACTTCCTTCTCCTGCTCCCTCTCAGAGACAGCTCCTTCCTCCCTTAGTAAATGAGTTGACTTTCACTTCCCATGTTTCCTCTTGTGTACAGGGATGACTGATACCGGCACAGGTCAGTTCTTTGGCTCAGCCGCAGTGCCTGTCACAGGGGTTGGAGTAGCCACAGTGCCTGTCATTTTGTTGTCAGATCCAGAGGCCTTCTCTGCCCCTTACGGGTACTGAATAGCATTGAACGAGGCTTGGTAGGCACCTTGCCCTCTGTAGTGCCAGGGTGACAGCATGGTTTTTCCAAATATTTTACCAGTTTTTCAGGATTCTGCACTTGGTTAGGGGTGAAATTCCAAAATGTTGGAGGTGCCCAGTATCCTAGGCACCTACCCATATTATCTCACACATCCAGCCTCAGGACAGATCTCTGGATGGTATGCTTAAATAGCTGTTTAACCATAAACAAAACCTGAAACACATATAGGAGACATAGCGAAAGGAACACGCTGCTTTGAACATCCCAAGGATATTCGAAATTCCCAGGTGCTACTGTAATTAGCCTGGAGGAGAAGGGGATAATGGAGGAA
This sequence comes from Acanthisitta chloris, assembly GCF_000695815.1. Lineage (NCBI taxonomy): Eukaryota > Metazoa > Chordata > Aves > Passeriformes > Acanthisittidae > Acanthisitta > Acanthisitta chloris. The sequence goes on from NW_008662077.1 coordinate 58,719, forward strand.
GGTATGTTCCCCATGGATTGGCTCTCTGAGGGGAAAAGGCAAGGTGTAAGTATGAATAGTTCCAAATACATGGCTCCCAAAGTATGGAGATGACAGTGATGCTGAGTACAGATACCAGCTCAGACTCACCACCAGCAATTCTATCATATTACAAGGCAGTGTTACAAAGCACAACAAAATCATAACCTCAACTCAGCCCCAAGAGGTGATAAACAGCGTAAAAAGGAACATCCAAGTAAGATGTTGCATAACGCGACTCTGAGAACGTGCGCAACAACTCTGAGAGCAAATAACTCAACATTGCAACCAGCGACTATTAAATACAATGCAATGAATGCCTATAATCCATTTAACACACTCTGACTAAATCTGTCATTATCTCAGCCCTTTGGGCTCTGCTCCTTGTAGGGCATCAAAAAGGACTATGGTAGTTTAACCCATCAGGTAGCTGAACACCACACAGCCACTCACTCACCCCTCCCAGTCCAGTCCAAGTGGGAAGGGGGAAAGAACTGGGGTGGTGGGGAGGGAAGAAAGTGAAATTAGTGGGCTGAGATAATGATACTTTTCCGTCCTATTAAACTCAAGGGGGAAAAATATTAAAATTATCAAAACAAGTAATGCCCAGTGGAATGGCTAATGGCTCACCACCCATCAACTAATGCCCAGTCAGTTCCTGAGCAGCAACCCCCTGACCAGCTTTCTCCTTAGTTTATGTACTAGGCATGACAGCATATGGTATGGGGTATCCCTTTGGTCAGTCGGGGTCAGATGTCCCAGCTGTGTTCCCTCCCAGGTCCTTGTGCCCCATCAGCCTCTTTGCTGGTGAGACAGTAGGAGGAACAGCAAAGTCTTTGACTTAGCATAAACACAGCTTAGGCACAACTGAAATATGAGTGTGTTATCAACATTATTCTCATTCTAAATCCAAAATATAGCATTGTATACTAGGAAGAATACCAACTGTACCACAACAGAATCCAGGACAATAAGCAAAACTGGTTGATCAAAAAGAGAATCAGACATGCAGCAAATTACAGGAGTTCCTCTTATAGTGAGACTACAAAGAAAAAAGATCTCAAGACATTCACCAAGAGCTCACACAAACCACCACACCCAACCTACCTACCTGCATTCGCTCAGTTGTGCTGGAGAGTGAGCTGGCTTTGTGGATGAGGTATGTATGCTCCATGTACTCCGTAAGTCGCTGCAGAAAGCTCAGGGGCTCGTTGAATATAACCGGCATTGTGATCTTCGACAGCTCCTGATACACAAATGAAATTTGTGTTAGAAGTCCAATCATTAGATACACTGTCCTGCAGTAACCCAAGTGTAAGTGGCTTATTACAAAAATAAATGATGCTCTTAGCACTAATGCAATGTGCTTGATCTGGCTCCACTAATGCTGGAAGGACAAAAGCCTATACATCCCTTAAGAGCTCACTAAGCAGAGCTGTGCTGGCCTTAAGACTACTTTTATAACAAAAAGAAAATCCAACATGAAACAAAAAACTTCTTGTCAACAAATGCGTTAGGAAGGTGAGATGAAACAACGGAATGAAGTATTGAGCACCCTTTTTAAAGACTAAGTTATTTACTGGTCTTTAAATAGATATAGGCCATCTAATTACTTAAACATATTATCTTTTTTTGGAGGCAGGTGAGAGGGAAGATGAGAAAGGACAGGGAAACATGGCAGCAGAAGAGTCACAACAGGGATTCTGCATTCTGAAGAAAAAAGGGGATTTTTGTAACAGGAATAAAAATTTTTAAAAGTCCTACAGTTTGGATGCTGTTTATTCTCTTTTCCAAGTTTTAAAATGCATGCCCTATGAAGGCATAAGATAGCAATGGCTTAAACTGCCAACAGTAGCAAATTAAAAGCATATAGTATGGCTGCTGAGCATGTGCAGCATCTGCACCAACAACTTTGGCAGACACTTCAGTACAAGCCACTACAAGCCGTGCTGTCCCTCCCCCCACCTGCAACTCCTGTGCAGCAATTCCGGCAGAGCAGAATTCTGACCTTTATGGAACATTTTTCCTGCACACACCTTATGCAAGACAGGCTCTCAGTAAGTTCTTTGTATTTTAAGGCTCTAACACTTTTCCACTAAAGCCACTGTGAGAAGCCTCAGATGCTTCACAGCAACTCCGGAGCCTTGCTGCTGCTGCAGGCATCCCCCGGCATTTCCACATGTCACTGCTTGGTGCTGCTCCTGACTTACACCGCGGGGAGGAGGAGAAAACAACAGCGACTAAACACACATTCCCTTCTGTAGGCTACTGTTACAGAGGTTTATCAGCAGCAAGTACTTTTAGCCTATTGTAGGAGTTAATGAAGAGAACTCTTCTCAGTTCACCCTTAGCTGGAAGCAGATTAGGTGCCAACCAGCTAACTCTGATCTGGCCACCATCTGGAGAGCAACACCATGGAGAGAGGGAAGACACAGATACTACAGGAAAGGGAGAAGAGCAAAACGAAAGTAGCTCGATTTTTTTTGTTTGGTTTTGTTTTTATCACAGTCCAATTAAAAAAAAAACCACCCTATCATAAAGTACTTTAAGGGTTAAAGTCAAGAGGAAATGCTTTTACTGAAGGAGTATTGCTCTGCCCAAGTCTTACCTTTTTGAGTTGTAAAGCAAATAAAGAATAACCAGCAAGTTAAAAACAAAACCAAACCAAACCAAAACCCCCTCTTCTCCCAAAAAAGTTTTCATTTGGGCCTCATATGAAACAATCACATCTTTTATCATAGCTTTCCAATTACCTACCATTCCAATGCATTTTCTTAAGATACTCCAGATACTGAAGTCATTTCGGGAAAACATTGGAGATGGCAAGCTTGTTCTGTGGAAAGGAACAGGAAAAAGAGCAGAAGTAAGAAAAGTGTCTCATTACTAACCATGATTAAGAAACCCAAATGCTAATTTTTGAAGTAACCGTTTCCCAATTTTTAAGCTTAAATCCAAGGGGAATGACAGTGCTGCTTTGAAGCACTTGAACTGTTTTACCTGCACAGAAACACAAATTTCCCCAAAACCAGAACCATTAGTTTTGCATAAGAGCAGAGAAAGCAAATGTCTACATCAGTTACCAGAACAGTGTTTTCACAATGACACTGTTAAGGTATTGAGTTGCATCTTTGTGAGAAAATGTAGCTTCTTTCTGAACAGGTACATAAGTACATTCACTATGTCTGAACAGACCTGAGCGTTACACAGTGGGGTTATTTTGGGCTTTTTGCTAGTCACCTTTATACTGACAACGAAGGGCCATGACATTTATTGCCTATATTAAAATCAGCCCTCAGGAACAACAGAAAAAGCAGCATCATTAACAAATGAAAACAGCAGCCTGTTCTACATGTGGCTGACATCCTGAAACAAGTCTCAAGCATACTTAAGACCAACATTTAGGCTGTATAACACTGTGTAGATTTCTCAGCTTTATGAGAGATCAGGCACAGATTTTGTTCAGTTTTCTTACTGTTACCGACGAGCTCAGCTATTAATTCAATTTATAAAATGAATAAATATTGGTCACAGTCCTTTGTCCACAATAACACTAAAATTCATGTTTGGATCATGCAGCTATTACCAGTAAGAAAATGTCACAATTTTTCAATTCTTATCAATAGATAATTCTTATCAATAGATAAAAATTACCCAGAGCTCACTCAAGCTGCAGGAACTATTAAGGTTTCAAAGTTTAGGTAACTCTAAATGACCCTGTCACCATCCTAACCAAGGTGGTCTTGTCTCCCCTCAAAGCAGCTAAATCAGTATCTTTTTTAGAGACTGTGAACACTCCATTTTTTTGATAAACAGAAACACTGCCAAGGGAAAAAAATAATATTCAGACTAAATTGTTTGTTTCAGTATCCCTACCTGCTGTATTGCCTTTCAAACTAACCTGCTACTGAAACACTTTTATCAGGGCTGATGCTTCAGTTTTCAGAAAGAACAAAACCAAAATATGCTCCTTAAAATACAACAAGCCTCATACAAGCAAAAAACTTATCATATGTCTGAACTCCTCACGGTACCAAACTACTGTGTTAGCAGGTAGCTAACAGCCCAACACTGACATGTTTTACACAGCTCTCATGCAGAGGATGAACAGGAAGGAGGATTTATTTTAACTGGCCATCATTCATTCCCTATTTTGATTTTTCACTGATACAAAAATACTTTGTCAAAGACAGCATGTTGAATAATATTAAGCATAAAATACTTCTCTGGCTGCTTTGATAGAAATGTCCAGGAGAGGACAGTGTCTACCAAGTATTCATTCTTATCTGCATTTGTAGTGTTTACCTGTTTTTCCTGTGTATTCTTTAATGAAGGCAGTTAGCAGAGTGGATATTTGTGTTTAATTAAGCCCTTCTGCATGTAAAACACGCTTGTGTACCTCTAGTTTGCTGAAGTAAACACAGGGACTGCTTTCCTTACAAAAAACTTACATTTTCATTAAAGTTAATCTGTCCCTTTGTTCAATTTGTTTAATTACTTCAAAGCTGGCATTCAGTTTCAGCCACTCATACGTATTTATTACCTGTATCGGCCAAACCTGCTGTGGGAGTCAATTATTTCCTCCATCTAACACACACATACTGAAGAAACAAAGCAGTGTTAAGCCACCAAGAAAGATCCCCGGGACAAGTGAGGGCGTGGAAAAATGACACGCAGCCAAGACTTGAGGCCTACTAACCTTGACACACTCCCTGTGATTAAAGGAGAGGTTTGTGAATGCAAAAATTTCCTTCCAGATGTCAATTTTAGAAACAACTCAGGAAGTTAATTTTAGCTTTAAGGGACAAAAACATCTGGTGGAATTTCTATGCAGTAGAACAGATAAGATGTATTTAGGGTCATTCACTTAACTTGTCCAAAGTGTCATCTACTGTAGATCAACTACTACAGGAGTCTTGTGGGGAAGGAGACATATGGTGTGAAAAACGTTTGTTTAGCTTGTTCTTCATGCAAACCTGAGCAAATAGCTTCCTGGCTCCCAAACAGCCGAACACCAACATGATTGTACTCTGAAAGGCTCCTGATGTGGGGGCCAAAGGGTGAGCTGACTACAAACTCAGAAGTAAGAGGGAAGCAGCAGTGACAAGTGGATGTTAAATGCTCACAGTTATTACAGAACACTTTTATGTAACAGATATTTTGGGGTTTTGTTTTTTTCCTTGGACTTTTTGGGGGGTTGGGTATTCTTCGCTGTTTTCTTTGTTATTGGCTGGGGGGGTTTTTTAAGTTTAGCTCAGATTAAAAAACTGCCTCTTAAAAAGAAGTGATTTGAATGCTACCAGATTATTTAATGTACTATTCTCCTATCTCTCACATTCTCTCCTAAAAAGTTTTCAAAAATTAAGACCACTCTCAAAACACACTGTGAACAATCAGTAGGATGCAAACTACATTTTTAAAAAAACCAAACAGAATAAACCAGCAAACTGTATGTGGCACTGCCTTTACCTATCTATATATGTACT
>NW_008662077.1:64241-71467 GCF_000695815.1 Acanthisitta chloris
CAGATTTATTCCTGCATTTCCAAAACCAATACATGTCTCCCACCTCCAATCAAAAAACAACCTCCACCTCCATGTGTAAAACTCTCCACCACTCAAATAAGAAGCACAGATTAGAGCTCAGGTTTTCTAGATGAAGATAGGAAATGGTCTTACTTATACTGATTGTGAAATAGCATTATGTACTCTCATGCACAACCTAAGTGCAACTGCAGATCCTCCATTCATCTGAGGAACTACAGGAAGGTATAAAGATTTTACGCAAAAGAAATTAATCTGGTCTGTTTTCTAGGTAACTTGTTTCCACACAGTTAACACAAACAGAAGTTAAATAAAACCAATGTTAATGCAAACCCAAGGGTGGAAAGATGAAATTAAGTGTTGTCAAAACACTCTGAACCCCTCACTTTGCACAATATCAAGAGGTTACAGTTTCTGCTCCAAGAAGGACACAGGTGGCATCACAGACAATGTATATTTGACCAGACACACACTAATCAGTCCCCAAACCAGAAGAGGCACAAACTGGAGCTCCAGGTAGGTAACATGGTTCTTAGGTCACATCAAACTGATGTTGCACCACGACAAACAGCCTCAGAAATGAGGCCAGAAACAGCACACAACTCCCATCCCCTGAGAAGGTTCTCTTGGAGGTAAACTTTAAATTGCCTGAGCTGCTCTGGGGACAAAGAGCATCAATATATTTGCAGACAAATCCCAATGTGACACCAAGGTGCCAGGTAAAAGTGCCTGACATTACAGCTCAAACTATAATGTGCTCTATAGCCAATTAGTCACATAAAATATGGCTATACATTGTGATCTATATACAAAACAGATTTTAAAGAAAACTTTTCTTTAGCAGTAGATTATTAACAAACTAATTTATGCACTAATTTTACTCCAACATCCTACACTCTCTTTACTACTAAAAGACATGCAACTCAGAGAAACAACTTAGATCTGGATTCGTGTCTATTACTTTTCATTACCCTTTATAAAACCAGCAGATCTGAAATGCTCCTCCAGTCATCTGCTCCCTACAGTTCTGACAGCACAGTGCAGCACTACAAAAACTTGCCCAGTTACTTCTTTTTTTATAATGAATGATCAATTCCTGTTAAAACTCCAAGACAATGCAAGTCAACATGCATCTCATAATTTTCATGTTGATCATGAATTGTCTCCTTTCTCCTCATTGTTTCCAAGGCAGTGAATGCAATTCAGATGTCCACCTCCCCCCCCACCCACAAACTTCCTGCTCTAATTAGGGAAGGCACCTAGCCAAGGCCATAAATACCAGCTTGCTAACAGCACAAGAGCGCAAAGCAACAGGCTTAGTCAGCTGCTTTATGTTATCTTCCCAAACCACCCATAACTCCACCCAGCTTTGCCTTAGTCTTTACTTAGTATGGGACCTGCAGAGGTTGAACCTTGAAACATCAGGTCTGTGACATTGCCACATAGTTCAACAGTCACTGCAATTTAACTATTTAAGCTGCCAAGCAATTAAAGCATGTCTGGCTTGTTTCTGTAAAATTAAATATTAATTTCCTGTTTTTACAGAAATCTGGTGTCCCCATCATCATTCCACACATCCAATACACTCCCAAAGCAGCCTTTTTGAAACATGCTGATGTCTGGCTTGATCTATAGCACAAATGTTATATTGCCCTTTCACTGAAACTGGAGAATAGTGGTGTCTGTTACATCTCATTAACTCCAGACCTACTGTCCTCCTTTATCAGCAAGGAAACAAACAAAAATGGATCATTTGACAACACAAAATAAGCACATAAAACATGGATGAGACTTTTAGAATAAGACTCCCTTTGTTCACATTTGAGTTTCTGATGCCAGGCTAGCAATATTTTTCATTCATTCCTGATACCAACAGAAGGATCAAATGACTGGAAATTAAAGCGGCAATAGGAGGTATAGGTCATTAAAGATACATGAAGGAATTAAAATCCACATAGATTTCAATAAGATCTAATAAAAAACAAGTGTGCCCATTTTTACACAGCACACTGTATTTTATTTTTACTTATTCAGATAGCATCATCATAAACAAGATGCAAAGAGCACACTAGCCTTGGAAAAACATCCTTTATAAAGTTATAGCACAACCAACTTATTTGTTGATCATCCCTAACAAAGTTTTAGAAGTTTTCAGTTAGTTTTTCAGACATTCCTGTAGTCTTTTATTTACCATTAATGTACATTAAAATATCTTAAGAACAGATAATATCCTACCTGTGTTTTTTGATGCCATTAGACAGCGATTCCCCACTGCCACAAACCTTGTCTTCAGACACGCTTGAAGTTATTGCATCTTTCGGATCCATGCTGTCCTCTAATGAGTAGGTTGCTGCTGTTTCAAACCCACTTAATGATTTTTCAGATTCTGAATCTGCAAAAGAGCAGGTGCATGTTAATGAATCTACCAACAGTGCTAGACTTCAGTCACTAACAGATCTCCCTTCCTTGTACAAAACTGAAACCTAAGTAGGCTCCTGTGTCCTGATGACAGAATCCATTTGGTAAGTAACTAGTACTGCCACGGACTGCTGGAGCTCAGCATTTCTAGATATAAAGAAATTGCACAATAAGCAAGAACACAGTACATTAAAAATCCTCTATCAGAGCAAAAATCCGACATTTTTATTCAACTGAAGCTACCAGAACTTGCTTAGGACAAGTGCCAGTGCCATACAGATTGCATGCAGTACCTTACCAAACTAACAGTTACCTCAACATTCCAGTAATGACTCCTCCTTTAGTTAAGTCTAAGTTCTTAAGAGACTCAGTGCCGTTCATCAACCTTCACTTCCCAATTTAGTGAACAGGTATCAAAGAACAGAAGGAGGTATGATATGCAGTAGATTACACTAACCACGTAAGTCCCAGCAAAGTCTAAATGATAAGATCACCAATCAACAAGATAAACTTCGTACTGTGGAAGGCAGGTTAATAGTACAGTCCACATCATCTCTAAAACTAAAAACAACAACAACATCACCTTATTTCCAACCAGTGTTTTGGTCAGGTAATGTATGACCAGCTCTGGAGAAGAGAGAATCTTGTCCAAAATCAGAAAGGAAAAATTTCCTGGCAAAAAGGCTGCATGTTTGTATGTTTTCTTTCAAACCTGGCAAGACTGTCAAATGATCCAATAGCAAGTTCCAGGAAGAAAGGCAACAGCTCAAGACATCAATTTCTAACCCCTTTGGAAAATCCTTCAGCAGAAACCAGGTACAACACTGAATGGTGAACAGCTCAATGCAATCCTCACTGCTTCTGAAAAAAGCAAACCCAAACTGTAGTAGACACCGTTCCTGCCATATACTGCTTTCAGCATATGCTACTGCTCTTGGCTGCAAAACCCCAGAGAAATTATTGCAAAATTAGTCACTCTCTCACACACTCTAAATAGTAACCAAAACCTGCTGAAGTAGCAGTCCATCCCAAAGAGTATCTCAGTCACAGCTGTCTGCTGCCAGGTGCTTTCTTGTTTTTTCTTTAAAAAACTATGCCAGTAGCTTCTCCAGAACATAAACATTGTGGGTTGCTTTGCTAAAGGGGATAGTGACAAGAGGATTGTCAACTGTATCCAAAAGGGTCAAGAACAGGACAAAATCCTGATGAATGGATGGGGCTGTGTCACAATGTCTCCATCCTCTCTAGCGAGAGATCTAGAAGCATACAGGAGATCCTTCCTTTCATTAAAAACATCCATCCTTATCCTCATCAAGACAGTACTGAAATTAAGCCAGTTGCTAGGGAATGAAAAGAACTGCCAGCTGGTGCTAAGGATATGTTAAAAAAGTGGACTGGCACTCCAAAGAATCTTCTCACAATTTTCCTCAAATTTGTCAGTCTAGTTCCGTGCCAAATTATGATATAACATATCAAAGCATTAGTTTGGTGGGTACTATATATAACAAGTAGGATAAGGAAAAGCATTTTTACTTGTGGACAAGTCTGTTACATAAAATACAGATTTCTCCAGAGATCATAAGCCAGATAATCAGGAAAATACTCCTTTCCTGCATATCCAAATATTGCAGAGGATGACACTCTTAACCATGTAACACAACTTGGGCCTTAGGATCCTGACCACGTGACAAGCTATAAATCCCTTCAAGGTATATATTCCAGCTCTCTTTTCAAAGAGCTGCTCAATCCTGCCAACAATTATCATGACAAGAAAAGCATGAAACAAAACCAGCAACATAAAGCAAAGTCTGCCTTCTGCAGGCTCCTTTCCTCTCCCATACCATCCAGGACTGTCATGTTTTCAGACAAGAGTCATGACATGCAAATTTCCTCAATTTGAGTTTCTGCCACAGACCTAGGACTCCAGAGGCAGAAAGGATACATGAGATAAACTTCACTAAGACTGCTTATGACTCTCGGATATGCTTCCCACTGTAAGGATTTTTAAACACCGCATATGATCAGTTGTCGTAGTGCCGGCCTAAAGTGCTGAGAGACAATTCTGCTCCACACCTCCAAACCTCTCCAGAGCTGTAGACACTGGCCAGCCAGCCTTCTCCAGGGCATGTGCCTTACTTAATACAACAAGAGCACACTATGCCACAGAGTAGAAGAATGAAACACAACACTGTTGTAAGAAATTGCTCTCTAGAGACATCTCACCCATTTTCCTGAGAAATTAAGCAAGTATGTCCACAACAGCTCCTGCCATCAAAGATCTGGGTCTCTGCTCCCTAAACTTCAGCTACCTCCTTTAACCCAATGAGCTTAACAAGCCTTGATAGTTTGTTAAGGTGTCAAGAGTGAACAAGCCTAGTATTGCATTGTGAGCACAGATCAACAGGCAACTCAAACTGAGCTTTTTCCCTGTGCACTTGCAGCGAACTCTTTTCCGAATTATGATTTGCATACTCCCCCGTCACTGCAAAAAAAGATTTATATTCACAAGTTTCTACAGAGCAGCTGTCAAACAGATGACTAGGAGAAAATGAGGGTTGGTGGTTTTTTTTTCTATTGAGCTTAAGGGGGTGTGGGCTGAGGAAGAGGGAGAAGGAGTAAGAATCCCTTTCAGAAGCCAAAATTTTTAAGTGATCTTTGAGACAAGACCAGGCTGACTAGGAATCTCTCCAGATCATGAAACCTGAAAGAAGAACAGTAAAAACACCAGGCACATTTTACAAGAGTAGGAGAGCAATGGGAAACAGCAGAAGCAATGACAGAAACTTAACTCAAGGGAGTTCATGTCCTGTTGCAACAACTGGTAAATCTTCAGTTTCAAGAGAGAAAAGTTTGACCAATGTATTTGATTAATTAATACATCTGAGAAAGGCAATGCTTAACCCCTGGCATGGTTGGGTTTGAATCCTGAGCAGGTCTTTCCCATCCCCAAGACACCTGAATTGATTCTTTTAACTATACTCAAAGCAAGAAACCCACAGGCAGCAGAGTTCTCAGAAGCTGTGAAGTATTTTTGGTACATGTTCATAAAAAGCCACTTGACAAACTCCTCTTAAACATGGAAGGAAGGGCAATAGGTTTCTATAGGTTTTTTGTACCATTTTTATTTTTAAGTGATCTGAAAACTGGACACAAACTAGGAAGCAAGCAAAAGCAACAGAAGTAGTCCAATACTTCTTGCACCATTTAGGAGTGTTATTTATAAACACAGCACCCAGCAGTGCTACATAGCAGCTGAAGCTGTACTATGACAGGTTAGCTTTAGTGTACTTTAAATATTCCTGTAGCTAAATAACTGCTTTTATTGCAAGACTGCATCTATGTAAAATGATCAATAACCTCCTCAACACACACAAAAAGTCATGTTTGCAGAAAAAAAAAAACCCAACACCTCTCAGATAAAACTTGTTGAAGAGAAAACCCAAGGCAGATCTAAGCTCCTCCCAAACTGAGTGCACAGTTTGCATATGAGCAGGGAATCTTATCTGCAAGGCAAAAATCAAGTACCTTTACCCTTTAATTCTTGACCTGCTTAGCCATTTTTCATCACTGTGGATGGACTCTGTATTTGTATTCCATTTTCATACTCTCCTCAGGTCTGTACTCTTAATCAAAGCTAACAACATCTCCAGCTCTCTACGAGATGGCATTGGGGTTTTTAAAATTTTGTTGCTTGTTCAGAGCTTCTTCCCTTCCCCAGTGCTCTCCCCCTCTGCCTCACCCTGCTTTAAACATAGAGGAGTTTGACACATGTTAAGCATTCAATCCTGAAAGTGAGAGCTCCAGCACACTCTGTGGTATGGAGTTTAATTACACATTTCCACCACTCCCATGATGAGAGGATCAGCGTACCGGGAAGCCCTATTAACTGACCTATTGCTATCAGAGTTGAGATTAATAATACCCTTAACTTTGCTGTTCTCAACGCTGGATACCATGCTTTGGCAACATAAATAACTCCCATTTCATGTACAGCGTCTACTGCTCTCCAACCGTAGGGGTTTAGGAGTTACTGCAACAGTCAGAATGCATTGATAACAGTGTATCACTTAAAAATGAAGAGACTTCAGCAAATACACTTCAAATTCAGTAAGTAATCTTACCATGTTACAAACATTTTCCTCACCCAGTTTTGGAAAAGAAAGAAGACATTTCTGTGCTCACAATTTCTACAAACAGAACTACACAACACAGATTTATCAGCGAACAATTCAGTCTATGCCAATGTTAGCAGGTAGCATGGCTCGGTTGGAGCAGATTTGCAAGTGGAACAGATGGTGCTGAGGACTTAACAATTGAACCAGATACATTTCTGGTGGTGTTCTCTTCAGATTAGCTCTACTCTGCTACCATGGACGGACTGTCCAATAGCAACTGAGCTGTATCTTCTGATTCAGCTTCATTCAGGGGCAATTGGATAGGGGCAAGTTGCTGCTGGGAACACATCCTTTTTAATGCACTTCTTGCTCAATAACCTGCTTGAAAATCTTGCATTGCTGTGAATTGCCCCAGTAGTGATACTTTTGTTGAGAGTAAACAAGAAATGGCCTATATGCAGACAACATTATTTTAAAAAACAAAAGCAGCAGTGGCTTCTTCTTTCAACCTGTCAAGTCAAAGCTAAAGATCCTACAGCTCAAAGTGCAAGCCTAGTTATGCAATACTCTCACTTCTAAACTCACTCCTACGGCCGAGATTTAAAAATGCAGTGAACTGTAAGCAGAAAAAGATGGGATCCTAATAAAAAATATATTCTGAGTAGTGGCATTTTC
>NW_008662077.1:71500-79229 GCF_000695815.1 Acanthisitta chloris
TTAAAATACATTGGTGTTTGCTCAAGCTCCTATACAGCCTAGAGAGGTAATTCATTAATACGGCTATTTGGCCAAAATCAATATAATTTAACTTAATAAAACAGTATTGGACTGCAAATCAGGTTAAGCAAAAGCTTTGAAGACAAAGCCCTTGCAATTTGGATTTCTGGAGACATAAATTTTTACCTTCTGCTTATTAAGCCCAGCCACTGCTCTCTATTATGAAAATATTTATAGTCATATTTCCCATGTCATTAGCCCAAGAAAGACGACCAACATTCTCAAACTCCGAGACAGTGTCAAATATCTCCAAATTCTCTGCTCTTCATGCCATCTTGTCAGAGTCAAGAAGTGTTCTAGTTGAGACTCCACAGACATGGCAGAAAAGCAAGAAGCTTAGAACTCACCCCAAACCACATCAATGAAAAACCAATTCCTTTTGTACTTAGAGTGAAAGTGATACCATGCATGCAGCTGTCAGGAAAATATGTCACATTTCCTTTTCTCCAGCCATCCCCCCATCACCTTCAGAGACAAAGAGGACCCTAATCTCCACAAAGCACTAAATGTGAACTACCTAGAGAAGAGAATCTAACACAAGTCTGATGAAGATGACAGTCAAGAAAGAGAGTCTGTTCCAGAAAATTATTTAAAATGCAATTAGGATGAATTATGTCAAGTAATTTCTCCCAAAGGAGAGAGAAATTACATATATATTTTTATATACATGTATATATATAGATCTGCTGTCTACAAGTTTCACAGTTTCACAAATCCACTTGATGGAACTTGTTTGTAGCTTCCAGGGACAAGATCACCACACCCCTGCCAACTAGAGAGGTGGCTTTGGACACTAATTTAACAATATTTAAAGACTGGGTCAGTTATAAGATGCATAGACTAACAGCTCTTAAAGCTGAATATTCTTTGATATACAAGACGCAAGCCTGGCTAGAGAAACTACATTCCAGCAGCATCAGATAAAGAACTTTGTCAGCTGCTTTGCTGACAATCAAAAGAGCCTGAGGCCTTTCAGCATGTTTGTTCTTTTGGTTCTGGTGAAAGAACCTGTTTCCAGTGTTCCTTAGTCTCTTCCCCTCCTTGAAGGTTTGATAAATTTGTTACTGTGCCAAGCAGCAAATCCTGCTGTTGATCTGCTATGCTTCTGTGCATAGACTCCACTCTGACTGTTTTTATTCTCTGCTTAAGTTTCTCCCTGCAGAACACCTATCAAGGAGTCTGAGAACCACTGCTTTTCTCATCTGACTGAAGCATCAGACAGTACAGCTTGCACAAGTAACCCCATACTTGCTCATGAAGTTTGCCATCACAACCTAGTTATCTGCTATGGTCAGAGTATGTTCACCCTCAAGCTTTTCCAGATCCTTCATAGTTGTAGACAGCTGTGTGCTGCAGGACCGCACAGTTAGAGCTATTATTGAGCTGCACTATATACAGCATCTCTATACAAATGCATGTTGTAATCATCTCAGGCAGTTCAGAGCCTTCCAAAATCACTATCTGCATGTTCTGCATATGAAAATATGAAAGATACTGAAGAGCAGAAAGGGAAAGAAGAGACATTTCAGAAATGCACACAGGATTTTGATTCATCCTTTCACCTGTAACACTTCAGGTACACATAACTGAAATGGAACAAGCCTTTCTTAACCTCATTATCCCTCAAAACTAGGGATTTTTATGGACCGATCTTAGCAACAGAACGAAGGAAAATACACACACCACTATGGACAAATCAAGTCAGAAGGCTACAAGATAGTTACCTCTCCCCAAAATAGGAGTCTTAAGTTTTGCTATTTAAAAAAGAGGGCATAGCACCCAAGCAATCATACTTTTCATAACTGCACTGTGGTTTTGTAACCTTTTGTCATGCTAAGGTGAGACAATACAAATCTAAAGCTGAACTCTGGCAAATTTTTAGAGCTCTGCTCATAAAGCACATAAAGCATTCTCCTAAAATCAGGTTCATGTTAGAAAGGCAGAGATTTCACTTACAGTGAGACTGTTACCATCCCCTCCCCCCTGCAAGGCATTCACCACACACATGCTGGCTATGCACACTCACATTCTGAGCATCATTACTTACCTGAAAGAGCATCATAGAACTGCTCTTCACTGAGGATGCTGAGAGGTGGAGATCCCTTAACTAGAGACTGCTCTAGTTCATGGTGTTCAGTAGCGAGTGTCTCTAATGCTTCTGACAAGATCTTGTTTTTCTCCTGCTCATGCTCCAGTTTCAAATTCCTCACCTATAAGTAGATACATGTATGAATAAAATCTCATTTCTCTGAAGAATGTGTAGCTGGAAGCTATTCAGAAAATAGACTTTAATAAATAAATAACTAGCAAACAGCTGGAACTGAAACCACTTGGATTAATGAGAACATTACAGTATTTGTGTGACGACAATAAGGTTGTTAGTCAGCATTTTCAGTGATTGAGAAATCTGACAAATAAGATCTGACAGTATCAATCACAATTCCTGAAGTGAATTCAAGCCAGACAACTGTACTTTAAAACTGAGGGGAAATATTTACAGCTCTACTTGGATGACCTTAACCATGGAGTTAGCGATCGGTTTCTACATGCACCAAGCTCCTTCTACTAGTCTGCTGCAATTTAGGCCAAGCAGCATCATCTAAATTGAATTACAGAGCAAATGTGAATGCCAGCTACAAATAACTGCAACTGAACTATGAGCTGAAAACATTTAACCCTGAGGATTACAGAAGGAGGTTAAACAAGAGACTGCTCTGCTAACTAATGTAACATCTATATAAACAGCCCTCCCTTCCCACTCCCAAAACAGACTACAGAGGAGCCCCAAGCTGGCAAAGAGAAGTCCAGCCACGAGACGCTGGACCTTTTTTTAAAGCCCACATATGCAATTGGCTCCAGAGAGGATGATGTTACCCATGTTTTGAGTTCAGGACTAGTAACAGAAGAGCAACACGTCTGTCCTATTTCCTCCTCATTTTTTTTACTGGAGCTTTCCTGCCTCCTCAGTCTGCCAGCAGAGGGGAGAGGGCTGTAGCTGAAGGCATAGAAAGGGCCACTTCTCCCAGTCCAGCAAGGCTTCAATGTGCTACCTCTCCTCCACTCCCTAAACCATCGACTTTTCTGCCTTCCAGTCTCTTTTTAAAAGCATCCCCAACTCCTGCCTTGTCCTCTAGTTTACTCTCAAAGGTCAGTTTACAACACTAATTCCCCCTCCACTAAGAACACGTAAGGACATGACAATTAATCTCTTGGAACAGTTACAGGGACAACTTACACATATACCAACACTACCTTTTTGAATCTAATTTAAGAACTGTTTGTATGCCCTATCTGGTTGCAGTTTACATTAAACCTTTACAGTGGAGGCTTCAGGCCCCTCAGTTATAACCACTACTCAAATAGTGGATTCAGAGTTGAGCACAAATGAGGCTAGAAAGAAGATATTAAAGCAGAATTGCCAGTTCCAGAGAAGAGTTTCTAAGCTGGCAGAAACATATCCTCTAGAGAAAGATTTATAGAAGAAATATTCACCCTCTCAGCTGTGCCAAATACTAAATCAGCTGGTTTGGCTGCCAGGCTCTGAGTGTAAAGGGGGAATCCAATTAAATGATAATTAAATGAGTATAAAATTGGGTTGCTAATTGAAAGCAGTAAAACCAGTAAGTCACTTACTGTCTCATAGTTTTGCCCTGAACAAAAAGAAAAAAAGTCTGGACTAGTTACTGTCACTTTCATTTAAAGTTCACTCAGACAGTACCAACGAAGCCAATTACTGCAATGTTTCATACAAATCAGACATGCCACTGCAAAAGATCTGTTATTAAGCACTTCCTGCTTAAAACATTTCATATGCTATCAAATAGTTAAGGAACCACCCATTCAGAGAAACAGCATCAGTATTTTGCTCTCCTGAGAAAGGGAGGATTGATGATTGAAAATAAAATGGTACTTTTCATTCTTACTAAAGAGCAAAGCAAAACTAGATATTAAAATGGTATTTGCAATAATAGTGGGTTTGCAAGATTGAATTATATTCTGTTATGCTCTAATGCTTTGGTCTGGTAAATGATTTGAGTGATTAAAATTTTCAGCTAAAACGGAAATTTCAATACTATTTAGTAAGAGCAAATCGAAGGAAAATTGAAATAATCTAAAATCCCAGATGGACTTTTTTTGCATCCTTTAAAAGCACAGTTGTGTGACTACACAAGCAACAAAGATGAAGGCTTAAGACACCACACCTTCTCAAAAAAAGTCTTCTCCTGACTTAAAGGTTCCTCTGCCCTGTAAGACCTATTCAAAATTGCAGAAAGTGTATTACAAATAAATTCTCTTTTCAGAAAATAGATTCCCAGCTTTACAGTCAGGTTCATCATTCTGTGTACTTCCAGGCCTCCTAGTTGCCAAACACTTAGTAGTACAACAATTAGACACTACTAGTAAGTAACAACAACAAGAAACCAACCAATCAACCAAAAAAACCCCCCCAAACAAAAAAAAAACCCCAAACAAGTAAAAAAACCCCCAAACCCATCAAAAAACTCTTAAAACAACAAAAAACCTGTTCCATAAGGAACACAACACTAGGCAGAAGTTAAGGTATAAAGAAAATGCACTTAAGTTTGCTGCTTGCAACCTTTGGAATGTTCATTTATAACTGAATAAACTGGTTTTAAAGCAACTTTACTTCAATACTTGGGGGCTTGATATGAAAATCTAATATAAAACTTTTGCCAGTGGTACTGAGCCTATGGGACAGACACATGCAGAGAGCCCATAGGAGGTGGCTCTACCAACCTCTACAGCCTGGAACCTCTACACTAGTTGTTCCTTGAAGGTCATGGTCAGGAAATACTGTCTGTAACACACTATGTCCTTAAGCACCAAAACAGTTTCAGTGCCCATGTGAGAATGAAAAAAGAAATTTAAAAAATGGTTCTACTGTCATTATTGGTATTACCTGTAGAAAAGCAATGCTGGCAGAGTTAGAGCTGTACAACCTTCACACACACTACTTACAAATACAGGAGAAAGAACCTTATTAGGAATAAGCAATTTACTTTTATAAACACAAAGCAGCTCTAAGAGATACCACCCTTTTGCCATTAATAAAAGACAAGGTGATGAGATACACCTCCTAAAACCTCCTTGCAGTAATTTGACTGTAAAGGGAAGATGATTTTTTAGGGGTTTTTTTTTCCCCCCCAGAACCACATACTCTCTTCCAGGCTTAACAAGAAACACCACATGCAGATTGGCACTGTTTCGAAACATAAGTTTATTGAACAATGTAATTGACCAAATGAGTGACAGGTTTTCCCAAAATGTAAGAAGCAGATTGCTGTTATGCATAATTCTGCCATACTCTATTTCTCATTCACAAGACTTGGCCAATGAATGAGTCCTGAGGTGAATCAGTCAGTCTTCCTGGGTACCCCACTACCATTTTTGGAGATGACATTTCAGCTTTATCTCTTTTGCCAAAGTTTTTTTTTGTTTCTCATCATGTCTTTCTTCAGTGTCCCAACACAAAAAACAACTGCAAGATTACAGAAGGAACCACCAGAGTAGCTTTCAAAGTTGTTATGAACACAAAATCTTTAGGATCCATGTAATAAGCAGGAAGACAAACATAAAACAATGAAATTGAGAAGCATTTCAAGTCTATTAAAATGGATGCAGAGATCCCAACATTTTTCAGTGGAATATCATCTGATTTTGTGAAGTTGCATTAGCTGAGTACCACACTGTTTTACACAGTGACAAAAGTATTTGTAGAAGGTATTAAATATCACACCAAAATGATGTAGGTATATATGCATACACAGCTCTGGAAATCCAATCTGAGCATACCAAGGACATCATCAGAAGAGTCATTTCACTGACAGCCTGTGTAAGGCACAGCTTGTAATAGAGCTGTGGTTTCTGTATCTTTACTAGTACCTGCACTGTGAAACAGACAGATGGCAATTCCCCTCGTCCTAGGTTCAGTTCCTCATCTTCCAGCTACGGAACCACTGTCACCTTTTTGATCCCTATTCACCGATCTCCACAATGCCAGTGCCACACTCAGCTGTAGAAGCTTTTCACTGAGCTTCATGGAGACTGTGGCAGAGAGTGCTCTAGTGAGCCTGGCATGAGGCCAGCTGAGTTCCCAATGTTAACTGCTCAGGCCTCCTACCTTCCCCTTGTCAGCAGCAATTCTGCACAAAAACAAGTTATCAATAAAGCTGAGCTTGTGCTTACACAGTTAGACAATGACAGTTAAGATCAGTCTTGTTTTCATCTCTAAAGAGAATAATATGATAGTCAAACTTCAGATTTACTACTGCGGACGGAAACTATATAGCTTTGCCTTGTTTACAGAAGTAAACAATCACTCCATCATTATGCTTGCAGCTACAGACACAGCTATAACCTGACACAGAAGTCTTGGTGGCTCTGTGTCAGTGTATCTAGGTCAGTGCAACAACTTATTTTTTTTAAAAATGCACTTCTCCAGCAGAAGACGTTTCATGTCCAAGTCCTGCTACCTGGTTTCACTTTTGGTTTAACTGAACGGAAATCTGCTTCCAACGGCTTCCTGGAATATTTGAGTCCTTCCAACTGTAAACACCAAATCGTGAGTTTAAATAGAACTGAGTTATTTTAGCAGTCAGACCTCTCTCTTTTTTGTTTAAGGAAAGCGGCTATTTGCAGACACTCAAACTGCCTTTTCAAGCTACTAGAAACCCTGCTAAGCACACATGCATCGCTTAAAAAGTTAATTCCTTCACTGTGTATTACTGGCAGAAACTTTGTGTGCCTACTCCAGAATATCAAAAAGCTCATCTGTGTGTAGCAAACACCAGTCCCATTACTTTGTGTACCCTCAACTTCCATTAGGTGGGTGGGAGAATAGTATAATGCACCAAACCACTATTTTTTTTTTTGTTTCCTTTTTTAAAGTCTGAAGTCTTGAACTATATCAGTGCAGCCTGTAACCAAGGCTGCTCTGTCCATCCTGAAGACATCTTAGTACAATACACAAAATACTTGCTTTGTTTGGTGCTGGATGCTTTTAATTTAAATTAATACCCGACAACAGTGGCACTTTTGTGGGGTAGGAAAAGATCACACCACTGTATGCCCAGCTAATAAATGGCCATCTCAGCAACATGCTTTGCAGCTGCAAGTATGCAAGTAAATACTAAAACAACAAGCAAGGCATAGAACAACTAAAATACAGACACCTCCATAATATCTGGTGCTACCTGCCTTTAACTTTAGAAGAGTAAAAAGACTGCATACCTTAGCTTTTAGTTCTCCGGGACTGAGAGGGAGAAAAGACAGACTTCACAACACTGCAGTGCTGTTTAGCTGAATTTTACTTTCAAGCACACAACTTCAGCGTTAAGAACGACTGTCCAAAACATGCAGACTTCCGAGCTGTGCTGGAAGGAAGAACCTCCTCTTTCACATAGCAACCACAAGGGGATCTGAAGCCAGACTGTCAGTACACCACGTACCAATTCTGCTCCACTGTAAGCTGAGTGCAGGAGAGCTGCCTATGACACCACTTCACCAATGCCTCTGACGACTCACAAGTGAGGTTTTGGTTTTCAAAATGAATGGCTTTGTCCAACTGCCACAGAAATTCCATCCTCCTGGAAACTTCATTGCTTATGGGACATTTGCCACAAAGCACACACGAGGTGCAAGTTTTCAG
>NW_008662077.1:79256-91040 GCF_000695815.1 Acanthisitta chloris
ACATATAACCAAGGAATTAGAAAAATGCTGCTACAGTAGAACTGACATTTTTCTGTGAACATCTCCTGACACCTTCTGTAATGAAGTAAAGGCCAATCAAACCTGCCATCTGTTTCATGCTACATCGATTTGTATGAAACTGATAGTTTCTGGGGTCAGCTACTCCAACAGGACATACTACCCAGAAAGACAGAACCTACAAACACTGCATTCTAACATCTTACAGTATGGAAAGCCACTCACAGGAAGCACTGGAAGTCTAAAATGAGAATTCTTTCCCTTCTTCTGTGATTTTCATACCAAACGAAAACACCTACCAAAAAAATGTGAGACTAACAGTGCAAATCACAACCTCGATGCAGAGTTTGAGATATACACTGCTTGTCTATTCTAACAGACTAGGTCACATAGTTGCAGTTTTGCTGTTAGTACAATACAGTCCCTATTGCTAGTGCCTTCTTGCACAAGCCAGTCCTTTGTGATGTCCAGTTTAAACCAGTGCCAAGTAAATCTGTTATTCTTTTACATTTAATGTAGAAGGAGAAGTAAATAATTTCATGAAGGGCCAAGGTCTTCCTCCAGGTCTCAAGCAAAACCTGCCTGTTCATTTCATCATGGAAGAAATGTAAAGATTTTGAGCAATTTCCCTGAAGTGTATCTGTTCTATATATTTTGCTAGCTAACCTTGAACTACGCTACTGCAGCACTAATTCTACAGGATATGCTTCTACGAAAAGTCATTTTAGATTTTCTGCTACCTAGAGTAGTATGAATTGTTGCTTAAGCTGTTACTGAAGTGAAAACTGAAACCAGTTGTTCCCAGGGAACTCACTCTTAAAGTTCTGAGTTTTAACCATACTTGAGCTTCAATACAGGATGTTTTCCAGAGAGAAAATAAATTTTAAACAAGGATTGATTTTTACCTCTACTCATGGGACTTAACACCCACCAAGCACACATTAGTATATGATATGAATATGTATAATCCTGCTTTTCTCTTAACCCTCCACCCCCAAAAAGCAGGATCAGTTCTAGTTTCAGTATGTTTCTTTGCAAGCATGCCCCAGGTATTTGAGGCACATAAAGGCATGACTGATTTATAAATACTCCTATGGCACATCAAAAAACTGCAAATATGACAGCTCACATTAAAGCAACAACTAAGTGTTCCCAAACAGATGCAATCAATTTTTTCATGAACACATCCCTAGATTCCTAACGCCCTAAAGCACGTAAATATTTTATACAAAACTATTGAGTTCTGATCTGTTTACACATAGGCCTTTCCACGCAAAGCCCTATCGCTGACTCACCACTCCCCAGCATCATCAACCACAAGGAACTTGTGACAAACGTCTATCTAAGCATATGTGAAAGCCTTGCATCATAACTCTTCATTTGCTGGAGGAAACTAGCTCTTGTGAACTTCATCATAGCCTTGGCTCACCACAGGGCACAGAGGACTGATCCAAAATAAGTCATGCTTTACTTCAACCATTGTTTTCCTCTTCTTTGTGCTATAAGCTTGTCAGTTACTCTGCTTCAGAGACCTATAAGGTCTAAAACCAGAATAGTTAGACAGCGCTTGCTGGTGACTTGAACTACTGCTAGAGCAACTACTGAAATGCAAAACAAGATGTGATCAGTTAATCAGCAGGTAAGCTGAGCTCACTGGTGATAGGCAAAGGGTTACTTACTGTATCACAAGACAGCATCAGTCTTCATCTCACAAGTCTGGCCAACTGACTCTACAGCTACAGCATCAGAGCACCACATCTTACTGAGATCATCAAATTCAAAAGAGAAAAAGCACTCAGAAGGCTAACATAACACAACATTTGGCTTTCTTTCAGACCCATGTACAAGGAAACATCACCAATACAGTTTCTTTTTGTACAAAGGCTGAAAGACCCCCATACACACAAGCAAACCCTATACATACCAATTTAAAGTCCTGGCAATCTATTCTCTTACATCCCAACTCAAAGTCTACAGAAGAAATCAAAGACTTTGTAAATCAAGTCATATGACTCCGCCTCAGTCATTCCCCAGATGAACACAAGGGTTCATTGTTAGTCAACTACGAACACTCACCTCAAAAGTTCAAGAGGAGGAGTTTAGTAGGGCTGATTTGGAAAGGCTACATTTCATTCGTCTGAGTAGAAAGTTGTAGTATTTCCCTAGCTTTTATGCATTAACATAATAAAATTCTGCTAATGAAGACAAGGACCAGATATGACCATAAAACACTGAAAAATACAGTGGAAGGAAGCCCAGCTAAAAGCAAGAGTCAAGCTATCGTTCACACTCATACTTCAGCCGGATCATGTCAACACAGACATTTAGGCAGTAAAAGAAC
This sequence comes from Acanthisitta chloris, assembly GCF_000695815.1. NCBI lineage: Eukaryota > Metazoa > Chordata > Aves > Passeriformes > Acanthisittidae > Acanthisitta > Acanthisitta chloris. Next base: position 81,616 of record NW_008662077.1, read on the forward strand.
TGTTATTCAAGAGAAAAGCTGGAGATGCTGAGAGCACTCAGCACCCTTCTTCATACGAGTCTAATATAAAAATTCATCATGCAAGACTGCCTGGAATAACAGTTTCTGAACTATCCACATGCTAGGGACAAAGGCTGCTTGCCTCCCACCCTTCCCTCCTAAGACACTAACACTTCCTCCTCAACATGGACCTTACTGCCTTCCTTCCCCTCTCCTGTTTCCACATTTGGTTATGTCAAAGTCTGTTTATTCAGAGGCTGATGAAGCACTGCAATTTTAACCAGGGGAGAATGTCGCAGTTCTGAGCCAAGAACCTAAGAACACAAGAACAAACTGCAAAGATCTAATTTCTGATTGCAAATTAGAAGGATAGTTTTGGTTTAAAAGCATGGGTTTCAGCTTTTCCGTCAGTGAAACTGCTTTCTTCAGGGTGACTCTACATTGGTCAAGACTTAACAGAGCTTTTTCTGGTTTGCTTGTAAAGTGAGATTCAATGACAATTCCAAATCTTCCTGTCCAAAGTATCGGTCTTCTGCATTTTACTTAGACAACTTAACTGTGAGCTGATAAATCTCACGAAGTCTAAGGTTTAAGAGCTGCAGAAATTGGCAGTTTCCAGAGCATATTCTTCCTACTTTGTGTTCCAGTATTATAACACCGATTAATCAAATAGTTCGATTTCAAAGAAAAAGTCTTCTAGTTTTATCATTTTTTGTGAAGCATTGTTTCTATTCTGAGTAAAGCTGAAACTAAATATGGCTGCTACTCACACTTGCCAATACTAATGCCAAAACAAGCTGTGACTCAATGACATCAGCAGTGATATGCATGTTTGGGAAGCGCATTTCAAATTGCAGAGCTACAAGATTACCAGAAAAAACCACACCCCAAAGATATTTTTCTGCCCTAGTGAGATTAAGCATTTATGTTCTAGGAGGCATATGCCACAAGTAACCTCACTCAAACTAAAGGTCTCATTGAAGATGATACATTGCACTGATGCCAACAGAACCAGAACAGTATATTGCAGCATGTTTTCAGATCTGGTAGGGACTTTTTATTGTGTCTTTTCCCTTTGAGAGACTGGACATCTTTGAAGTTTGGTAGTCTCACAAACAGAGAGACCAGACTTTAAGATGTAAGGGTTCTTAAGAACATGTACAGGAAACATTTCCTTTTTATTCTTAAAGACTGTTATGAAAATAGATCCTAAGGCAGTTTTGATCTAACTACTTCCCTTAAGTATTTTTCAGTATACACCACGGATTACTTTGATCAACCCCTTTGTATTCTCTCTGCCTGCACTTCTTCCCAGCTGGATTACGGCAAATACATGTAATGTTTTCTCTTTTGAAGCAACTGTCATGTTTTTGCCATGTTTTTGTTGGCTCTCATTCACTTACTAGTGCTGCTACACAACTGGATTCAGTTGTTGATTCAGAGTGGAAACAGTTTCCTATTAAAAAAATTAACACTTCTGAAGCTGGCTGGCTGTTTTACAAGCTCCACATTGGGAATCTTGTTAATTATTCATGAAGAATAACAGACAGGGCTTTTTAAAAGCAATTCCAAAAAAAACATGCATGTTGTACAGTTGTTCTGCATTTCTGAAAACTCAGATGTCTCAATTGCTAATTTTTATTTCATTTTGGATGCTAACCAAACTAGTTAAAAGTGAAAAATGTTTAATTCCTACATAGGTCAGAAATCAACACCAAGCTTCACAATTCAGTGTCAGAAGTCTGATCTCCAAATGAAATCCAACTTGGAAAGCATTCTTACTTGCTATAGCCCAGAACAGGCTCTTCTCCCCTTTCTAGTATTAAAGAATCAGACTTCAAACAGACACAAATGCAGAAATCCCACTTCTACTTCAGATTTTAGAAGGACTTCCAGTATTAAGAAGATTGTCTCTTCTCAGGGATGATTTTCCTCTGAGACACTGTTTTTGTCTCTACCCCTAAGCAGGCAACAGCCAACAGACATCAGCCAGGCCCTGGGTAGGCTGATAAGACATTTCCTGAAATTAAAGCATCATGCAGACATCTGTCCAGCAGTTAGGGCAGACAGATAAATATGCTTTGGACTATGGAAATACAAATTGAAAGTTCACCAACTCGGATCAAATTAGCAAAAGGATATTTTTATATTGAGAATTAAATCTGAAATACTGCCTCCCAGATCTTGTTTTTTTTAGAAATAACTGCTAGCCTAAAACCACTACACAGTTATCCAAAATATGACACCTACCGATATATTACAAGGAGACACCATTGAACACCACCACTGCCATGCAGAACAACTAGATACTCTCATTCAGTGGAACAGATTGTCTCTCTTTATGAATGATCATGAACACTTCTGTCCTTATCTGATAGAAGCTTTTTACTGTTGTTGGGTTTGTCTGGATTATTTTAATTTTTTGTAAGAACACTGTAGCAAAGCTATTTTCTGATAAATCTTCTATTTATTACTCCCCAATATGCAATCCAGTAGTATTTACTGTTCAGAGGAAGAAAAGGCCATGGATTAAACTTCTAATAAGCTCCTTTACAAACTTCTCCAATAAACCCCACTGGCTGCTAAAAGAAAGCTAGATAGTAGAGTTGATTAAAGCCTAAGGAACACCAAGGATTCTCCCCACCTCAAGCTGAAACAGGATCTGACAGCCCAGAGTGACACATCACTTTTTAGATTCAATAAATTGTAAGTGAGAGCAAAGATAACAGTAAAAAAAGCACTGACCATGTATTATCTGCTGAATTTTGACATATGGTTCCCTGGAATTGCCTAAAACTACTGTACTGGATTGCCTTTTAAATACTGTGTGGATGTCTGAGGATTGTTCAGGCTAGAGAAGGCTCGGGCTCTCATCAATCTATATAAATACCTGAAGGGAGGGTGCAAAGACAACCGAGTCAGGCTCTTCCCAGTGGTGCCCAGCAGCATGACAGGAAGCAACGGGCACATGCTGAAACACAGCATGTTGCCTCTGAACACCAAGAAACACTTTTTTCTGTGAGGGTGACTGAGCACTGGCACAGGTTGATCAGAGAAGCTGCAGTGTCTTTATCCTTGGATGTACTCAAAAAGATAATCTGGACATGGCCCTGGGCAACAAGCTCTAGGTGGTCCTGCCTGAGAGGGGAGTGAACCAGAGGACCTCCAGAGGTTCCCTCCAACCTCAACCATTTCCATTTTGTTATTCTGAGATTAGAGTTTAGCCCAAAATGTAGCATCAGAGCTGGAGGAGATACAGGTCAGACAAAACTAGATTTCTGCTATCCACAGGCACAGATGCAACTGTCTAAGGTTTCAAGCTGTCTCCAAGGCTCAGCCAGCTCATTTTAACCTCAATTTGATTTGTCTGACCTTGCAGCAAGGTGTTTCACTGGAAAAACAGGCAGTCCAATTTGGATGCATAGCACAGAATACATCCACAATTAATAGTCTTGTCAGCATTTCCAGAAAGGTAGAAATTACTGACACATATGGATTACCACATTACCTAAAGGAACTATACTACTATCTTGACAATTTAAGATTATTCCCCACCACAATGATAAAAGTCCTGTGTATGACAAGTGTCCCACTGGTTTGTCTATCAGTTCAAATCCTCCAAGCTCCTGCGGATGCTTTTCTGATACTATAGATCTGCACTAGGACAAGAAGTTGATGCTCTGACCAATCACACTGAGTATTTCAAGATGAGACGAGAAGAGTGTTGTTCTCCCTATCCTTTCTCCCACCATAGTTCTTGACTCAAAAAAGATCTGCAATAGCAACACTACTGTATGTCAAGATTAATAAGAAGCTGTATTTCTGTTCAGAAGCCACACAACATATCTGAACAAGATTTTATTGTGGAAGCAGTGTAGCCCTGGCAGCACAAAACTCTTTGAAGCAGATGAAAAAGTTTACAATCTACTCCTGTGCTAAAAAGTACCCCTACATTATTAATGTACACTGCAGAACTCCTTCAAACCTATTCTCAAAGTCTCCTAGTGTACCTATGAATCCAAGAGTTAGTGCACTGACGTCCAAGTTTTAACATTAATAACGTAGCAGTGACAAGCATGAGAGGAGGGAAAGCATTCCTATTCAAAACCATTGAGACATATTTACCTTACAAGTGGTTTAACATGAAGCATAGCATAGGCCTGCATTTCCCATTTATATGTAACACCAAAAACATTTATTTTTAAAGTATATCATGGATGCATTTAAAGGAGAGTGATGTTAACAACAATAAAAGCACTATGGAGTAAGAGCTTACTAACATTCCTTTATGACCAGGCCTGGCCTGTGCCTTCAAGGAAAACTCTAACAACAGTGATTTATTTTCAGTACATAAATACTTTCTAAACACAGCCCATTTACCAATTCTAGTGATAACCTCAGTGACTCAGCAGTTAGTGTTATACTAAAACATTTCTTTACTGGACAGCACAACAAGCTGAGATAACACTTCTGAATATGAGTATTGAAACAAAAAATGCTTTTAAAGTCACTGGCTGTCTGAGGGGGTGGAGAGAGGAGAGTCAGAGACAGAGGGAGGCCAATAAGTACACATTTGGCCATGAGATTAAAAATCAGACATTAGATCGAATTGCACAACTGCTTATCTCTATCAGCTCTGATGAGTCATAGAATAAAAGAAGTGCAAGAATGAGTTTTAGCTGAAGTGCTGTGATTGTGGCCAGGTGAAGTTTAGGTTTAAAAGAAAAAAACACAATGGACAACACACCTTCCACAAGCACTAGGGTGCCTAAACAGGAAATTATCCATTTCATTCTCCATACCTATAAGACCCCTCTATTTCACGGAACCAGAAGTGACTAAAATAAACCAACTAAAAACACAGCAAGGAACAGCAGAAAAATAAGTTTAGACTCAGCCAACCTCCTTTATTCAAGGAACGACTACACACAATTGCACATGAACAGCTTACCAGCCCATAAGGCAAAAGATCCAATATCACTGACATTTAAGGAAGCCAAATAAAACATAACCAAAATCCCACCACATGACAAATTTAAGATGATTTGACAACTGTTAAGTGACACAAAGCCTGAAGTTACTTCCTCTACGCAGAGACACTGCCTTTAAAACAACTTCCCACAAAACATATGTGTAATAAAGAGTTAAATGTTCTATCTCCCTCAAAAGCACATGCTAATATCCAGTACTGGACAGGCTACATGAAATTTAGTTTTCATGTGCAGAGATAATTTTTTCCATTATTATTCTATGAACCCAGCTTTTATCATCTTTACATGGAAAAAAAGGCATTATTTTTTTATAAATTAAGTTTCAAGTAAGAAAGGTCAAGAAGGATAATACATCTCCAGAGAATTAGTGAATGTGTGTGACTGCAGTTACCCAGTTCAGTGTTCTGATGTTTTAGGCAGCTGAGGCACAAACCCAGACCACTGAGCCAGACTGCTGCAGCCAATTGTCTCACACACTTGCATGCAAAATCCCAGCAAAGTTAACAAGTATGGTGCTATGCATTGAGGTTCAAGCCTTATATCCTGTTTTTCAGCCACTTTGCTTTTTTCCCTGATATGTCCTTAGCTGACAAAACACTTGATGGCTGGGAGCTAACAAGTTTTAGAACTCTGCTGTTCATCTGTTCTTCTAAAACACATCAGATAAAAATTAAGCAAGCCAGAAGACTGAAAACAAGCTGATTAGCTTTACATGCCATTATGACATCATAATGACACTGGTGCACACCTTTGCTGTTCTATTCTTGCTCCGGTTTATTTTCCAAGCATGAAGGAGAGGAAAACAAACAATATCCTCATAGTATAAAGTAGTGAAAACACAAAAAAGACCCATGTTACACATTTCTTTTTCTGTTCCTCTCTATCAGCTTAAGATACAAGAGCACCATTTTGCATATATATTCATAGAAAACAGAATCCCTAACTAGTATTTGAGAAGCTCACTCTCAAACACCATTCTACTGAACTTGACTGCAGCTTGGTCTTTCCCCCCCTGTATCCTCAGCTATTTTCTCCATGTTTTTGCATTAAAAATAAAATCCCAAACAAGTTGCAGACAAGGCTTTAGAAGTAAATGTCAGAGCAGGAGTTGCAGATGCACAGTAAGGAGGAGTCTCATTTCAAACTAATATGTTTTTACACTGCTTTTCCCCAGAGGCCCATGAATGGATTCCAAGTTAGTTTACACAAGGCTGCTTAACAACAACCGCCAACAAAACACATCTACAAGCCAAGCTTTGAAAAAGCATTAACCCACTATGGAAAGTGCAAGAACAGGTTAGTTGTGTGCTTTGAGTTGACTAATACCGTACAGAGCAGAAAATGCCTTCAGACAAGTTGTGTGATCAGCTTTCACGTAAGGCTCTTTGAGTTACAAGTCAGCAAGTTTTCCTCTTGCTAGAAGTCATTATGCCACTTTGCCAATATAATATATTAGCAGCTACAAGGAAAAAGGTTAATTTTGAAGTACGCAGTCCTAAGAAAACCAAAACCACCCCCCAAAACCCCCAAAGAGTTGGGACCCTGCTGTACTACAAAGACCAGCAGCGTTCATCTTTTACCCTATAGCAAGATCCAGGCATCCTTCTGTCAGCCAGAACCATCTGCCACCCAGAAGTCTTTCCTATGCAGCACTCGACCCAGGGTCTTATCAACTGCTTCAAAACTTAAGCATTCTGTCAACACACATAATACCCTTTTATAAGAGAAAAGCAGTAATATTTACTTTTCTTTTCCCTGAATGGAGACCCAGTATTTATTATTTTAACAAGCTTCTGTCTGGGCTGTTGCTTAGCTTCACTCTGGTGACCTACTGAGGCTTGGCTGTTCTGGGAAAATCTCAGGAGAAAAAAGTGATGTTCTTTAACTCCCCTATCTCTTAGATACTTTGGACTCCCTAAGCTCCTTCCTTTACATACTACCGGTAAAGACATTGTCTTCACAGCTTTCCATCTGCAAGGTTGCAGGCCAGTGGTGGAAAGAAAACGCTTCCAGAGGAAGAACACTATGCCATCTGCAAACATTTCAGTATCAAGTTCCTCTGACTTTAATATCTTCGCCATAGAGCTTTGGCACAGATGTAAGACACATGCATACAGCAGCACCCAAAAATCAGTACTGCAAGAATAATCATGGCATGACTAGAACTTTCAACATTCTAGCAGGAGAAACAACCTCCTAAATGACTTTCCTGTTGGTAGATGTATTCTTTTATCTGCCATACCTATGCAACATTCCACAACACATTATATCCCATGCTCCTCAGTGTAAACAAAAAACACCGGTCTTTACCTGGGCACCTGGTTGAGCATAGACAATCTTCCAACGAACTCGATACTTTGAAACACAATTCAAGCCAAACTAGGTATTTCTAGTACACTTCTACTCATTTGGAGGAGAGGGGAAGAAATAGGATAAAGTCAGTTACAGACTCATTCAGCCAATGAAGATATTCTTGATGCAGACAACACCTTGAGTCTCTCAAAACCAAACACCTCTTGCTGTGTCCAGTGCAATTATCAACTGTCTGAAAACTGTTCTCCTTTCCCCAAGTTTACAACCTGAATGGCATTTCAGTTGTTCAGGGCACTGCCTACAGGCCTTGGCACTTTGAGGTACTGCCTTGATTTCCACTACTTCCAGCAAGAGCTGCAGAACAGAATTGACAAAGCTCCTCTGTGCTGCAGTGATTGAAATGAATGTTTTAAAAGAATTTAAAATAGGGCTGTCACCTGTTTCTAAGCACAAGGAGAAAAAAGCAGAAAAACACAGGCACTGGTTTTATCACCTGAGGGACTAAGGACACTATGGTTCCAGGTCTAGTACAAATGCAAGGCAACATATGATTCCCTCCCCAGACCTAACTCAGAAATCATATAATTAAACTCTCAGCTTCTCTGATTTTGAGTCCCTCACCCCCTCTTCATCTCTCCTTCCTACACACCAAAGGCTCCCAAAGACCTCAGAGAGGTTAATGCAGCTGACAATACTGCCAGGTAGCAGAACAAGACTGCTGATGGACGCCAGGACTTCTCTAGAGAGACCTGCTCAGGGTGCCCCATCAGCAGTTCTCCCTTGACTGCAGAGTGTCATCACTGCTCCCCTCACTTCCACTCCCACAAGGAAACAGATAATATAAAAAAGTCTCGCTAAGGAGTCACCTGGACATAGGCCACAAGCATCTACTTCATTCACAATCTAGTAAGGCAGTAAGCAGGTTTAAGTGGTAACAGTCATGCTCATACCTGTCTCCCAGACAACAAACCAGACATGTATTGCAGGCAACTGTGCGTATGCCAAAGGGCAGGCATGCGTTCATTCACAAGAACACACACAGACACATCTAAGCCTCAGACATTCAATTCTGTTCCCAAGAAATCCAAAATCAACTAAGGCAGTACACTGAACTCCTAGAGATTAATATTTGCTAGTTGAACTGTGTGCACATTTTTTATTTACAGTACATCAGTTATATATACAAGAGATAGTTATCTTTACCATGGTGCAACACGCTAAGTTCAAGGACCATGACCAACAGTGTTTTGATCTTAAAAAGTTTCTGTTAAAATGATGAGCTTAATTGGTTATGACAATCCTTTACTGCTGAATATACAACTCATTTAAAGCAAAAAACGAAGAAACCTCTTCTCAACCCTTTATCTCATCAGCGAAGGTTTTTCATCAGCTTGTAAACAAATCCCCTTTTTAAACCAAAAACAACACTAGAAAGAATGACAACACCTGCAAAGGCTGAAGATCAAACCCACAAGCAGACTACAAAAGAAGACAGCTCACAACTGCTATCTGTTCTAAACTCATGCAGTACGAGTTCCTAATTTACTGGTACATATAACCCTTGGTAAAAGTGAAACTCAGGAGTCAAGATACTTCTAGCACACTTTATCTAGCACTGGTTAGTGAAGAAGCAAGGTTTAAATAAAAATTTTATAAGAAAAGAAAAAAGCTAATTTCTTTAAATAATACCTTTCCTGTTGGCTTCACACAGCTTCAGTACTAGAGATGAATTTTAAACTCGCCCAGAAAACGTAGCAGAGAAAATAACATGCAAAGACCCTTAAGTTAAACTCCTCCTCCAAGTATATAAAAATAACTTAGAACATAAAGATACTAGAATCGAACTGCTTTAGGAATGTAGGTTCTGATATTTGCTAGAAACAGCCCAAGGGAAGTCCTGCTTTGAAACAATACCTACTAACCTTGTGCCAAAGTCACTGCAGAAAACGCTTCAAGTTGCGCCGGCTCCGACACCCGCGCCCCAGTAAACACTCGGATTAAAGCAACCAAACCACCTTCGTTTAGACCCTCACATGTTTTAACTGTTTGACAGAAAAGTACCCGCGCTCGCCCCCGCCCTGCCCGCTGACACCGGCGGGTTCAGCCCAATGTCAGGCAGCG
>NW_008662078.1:0-1675 GCF_000695815.1 Acanthisitta chloris
AGATGTGAACATGGGATGGAGCTGTGAATGGGATGGTGCTGTGAATGGGATGGAGCTATGAGCAGGGGATGGAGTTGTGAATGGGATGGAGCTGTGAGCAGGGGATGGAGCTGTGAGCAGGGGATGGAGCTGTACACAAGGGACACTTCATACTCACCCAACACCACCCATGACACCTTTTACCTCTAGGTCTGAGCTGTGACTGTTTCACCTCTTACAGCCCCAGAACCTTTTATCCCCAGGTCTGGGGAGCTCTGAGCATTTCAGTCTCTGTAGACCCAGGACCCTTTTACCCCAAGGTCTGGAGAGCTCTGAGCATTTCAGCCTCTATAGTCCCAGGACTCTTTTAGCCCCAGATCTGGGTACTGTGAGTGTCTCAGCCTCTGACAGCCCCAAAACCCTTTTATCCCCAGGTCTGCTGAGCTCTGAACATTTCAGTCTCTATAGTCCCAGGACCCTTTTAGCCTCTGACAGCCCCAGAACATTTTATCCCCAGATCTGAGGAGCTCTGAGCATTTCAGCCTCTACAACCTCAGGATCCTTTTACCCCCAGGTCTGAGCTGTGAATGTTTCCCCCCTGACAACCCCAGGACTTTTTCCCCCCAGGTCTGTAGAGCTGTGAATATCTCAGCCTGTTGGAACCCCATGCCATGATCCCCCATAACCTACAGCAGCTCTACAATCCACTTGGCTTTATCCTGACTCACTCCTGAAATCCAACTTCCCCAGGGAGGGAAGAGCATTCCCAAGCAGCTGCTGTAGCTGGGAAGAGGACCAAAGTCTTGTTTGGAGCTCAGCTACACCCCCAAACCCCTGGATGAGATGCTCTTATCAGGCACCCACCAGGATTCCTCACTGCCCCTGCTGCCAATTCCTGGGCTTTTCCCACCACCATTCCCAGTAGCCTGAAATTCCCAACTCTGTGACTCACGTGGATCTGTATGAGGAGGAATTTTGGGTGGTTGAAGGAAGTTTGGAGCCCTCGTGGCTGTGCAGGAGAGTGTGGTGATGTAACCACGGTGAAATCCAACAGCCCTGGGAGAAGGGAATGAAAACAAACCTCATTTTCCCTATTTTTTTTGGAGCCACACAAACTTTTTAGGCACTTGGGGGATTTCTGGGCCTGGCTCATGCTGTTGGAATGCTCCGAGCTGCAGCTCAGCACTTCAGCCTCTTTGTTTTGTCCTGTTTTCCTTTCACTTTCAGATTTCCAGGAGCACTTTCTTCTCCTGAGAGCTCCAGAGGGGGGAACTTCAGATGAAGGTGGGAAGCAAAGTGTGGCCCTAAAATCCCACTCTGCTCACGTGTGTCAAACGAGTGTGAACACTCACATGTATTCAAGGCACATTTTGGGCTGTATAAACTCCATGGAACTCACATATGTCAACATCCACATGTGTTAAATGCACATTTTAGTCCATAAAACCTCCATGGGAACACCCACATGTCTTTAAATGCCCATTTTTTGCCCTAGAACCTCCATATAACAGACATATCTGAACAGCCACGTGTTAAATGCACATTTTGGCTGTATAAGCTCCACGTAACACACATATGTGAACACTGACGTGTTAAAATACTCTGTGTGATGTCTCTGTGCCTCTGATCCATCCCATCCCAACACAATCCATCACATCCCAGCACAACCCATCACATCCCAACACAGCCCATCCCA
>NW_008662079.1:0-350 GCF_000695815.1 Acanthisitta chloris
AGAATCGCCTCCCTCAACCTGCTGGTCACAAGTGAGAGGGAGAACTGTGATTTTAGACCAACAAAAGTTCTGGTGGCCACAGGTTAGGCAGAAATCTGAGGAGCCAAGCCAGTGTGAAAGCCAAAAGCATTAGCAAGTGTCAGACCACTTGCTGGCAATCCTCTCATTTCTCAGGTAGGCTGAAAGTGCCTTTCTTTCTCTACCACAGAAATCATAAATGGTAAAAAAAAAGATGTTAAATGAACAGGGTGAAGTTAGAAAAGATTTTTCCTCCAGAGGTGTTTGGGCACTGAACAGCTCCCCAGGGCAGTGGTCACAGCCCCAAGGCTGACAGAGCTCCAGGAGTGTTT
>NW_008662079.1:375-2225 GCF_000695815.1 Acanthisitta chloris
TTGTTGGGGTGTCCTGGGCAGGGCAGGGGTTGGACTGGTGATCCTTGGGCATCCTTTCCAGCTCAGGATACTCTATGGTCATATGAGCTACTCATTGTGTCTCTGTGCCTGGTTTTCTGGCTGGGTCAGGATGCCCCTGGATGCTCCCATGTAACCCATGGTGCACTTAAAGCTTCCAGAATGGAGCTGAGACAGCACCTAGCGTGGCCTGAGACTCCAACTGGGAGGCTGGAATGGCATCACCCAGGACAGGCAGGAGCTTACAGTGCTGCCCTCCCCTTTCCTGAGGGAATTTTTAAGGGAAGGCTTTATTGTTAGAAAAGTTGGTAGTGTGGAATGGAAAGATCATAGAATCATCAAGGTTGGAGGAGACCTCTAAGATCATCAAGTCCAACTATAATTAACCTCTTTAAGAGACACCTCTTAAACCCCTCCAGGGCTGGTGACTCCACCATCTCCCTGGGCAATATTCCAGTGCCTGAACACCCTGACAGGGAAAACATTTCTCCTAACATCTGCTCTGACTCTGCCCTGGCTCAGCTCAAGGCCATTCCCTCTAGTCCTCTCCCTGCAGCCATGGCAGGACAGACATCTCTCACCTCTCTCCAACCCCTGTCAGGTAGATGACTGTGAAGAAAACCTTGGCTGAAGCAGAGGTATGTGGAAGGGATTTTGGCTGTGGTGCTCCAGCCCTGTGCTTTTGTGGGGGAGAAAAATCTGTGTCTGCAGGCACTTTGCACCATGAGAAACCACCAGGATTCCCTTGTGGCTGTCCCATGGGATTCCCAAGAAGTGTCATTCTCACAGTCCTCTGGCAATATGCACAGTTCCCTTTTCCTCTGCAATCCTAATCTGTGGGCTGTGTGTCCAACCCAATCAAACCATTTTTCAGCTTCACTGTTGGTAGTTTTCTCTTTCTTCTTTCTGAGAGCCTCTGGCCTGCTGGCAAGGGCATTGTCCAGTGAGGTTTGAAGCTTGGCACACTGTCAACAACCTTTCAGTTCCCCTTTCAATCAAACATGGTAGTGCTGAGATCCAACTGGGATCCCATCCCAAGGTTCACCATAATCTTCCCTTGTATAATAGGAAGTCCAAACAACCCCAGGAAATCATTCAGATGCAACTGGTGGCTTGAGTGGAATAAAGAAGTGCCTGGAAGACACATTAAGAGCCTCAGCTTTAACTCTTTTCATCATTGTGTGCTCCGAGGGAGCAGATGCTTTGGGGATAAAAGGATTACATGCACCTCATGAGGTCTGGAGGGATGGGGCAGCATCTTCCACCCACATTTTCCCAGGTTTTGTTTCACTGCTGTTGCAGTTGCCACGTTTGGTGGAGGAATGTTGCAGAGCAGAATCCCCTCTGAGCCTGCAGGTCCCTCCCAGTCTGGCACAGGTAAATTGAATCAGTCTCCCCTAGGGATGAGCTTTTGGAAGAGTTTGTTGGTAAGAGCAGTGAGGGGAGAACTTAATTAGATGAAGATGCATTTCAGTGGTGTTTGGCTGTGTGCTGTGGCTGCCAGAGAGAGCAGCCCTGGAGATGTGGGTGCCCTGGGATGCTCCTCCAGCCCTGACTGCCTCTGCTGCCTTTAGTTTTGACCAAGATAAAGGGAAATCCATGAGATGTATACATGTGAATGTCAGTGTAACCCATCACAGGGTTACTGGGATGTGAACACACCCTGTCTTCAGCTAGTCACAGAATGTCCTGAGCTGGAAAGGACCCCCAAGGATCATCCAAATCCAACCCCTGCCCTACCCAGGACACCCCAACAATCCACCCTGGGCCTGAGAGCATTGGCCAAACACTCCCTGAGCTCTGTCAGGCTTGGAGCCATGACCACTGGCCTG